>NC_143194.1:25920303-26223333 GCF_051530095.1 Phoenix dactylifera
GATCGTTTGCCCCCGGAAAATTGATTAACATCTAATTTATGACACTAGGATGATATGGAAAAAGTAATATTAGAAAATAACACGCCTATGTGTCAGCCGATATGGTATGCCGGCATCCGTTTGGCAAGTAAATAACACCCCAAACCTCCTCTGCTTCAGGAGAGAAATAAATAAAAAAAATAAAAAGTAAAGCTTGTTTGGGAAATACCAAAACTCATTTTACCCGTCTTTGTATGGCCACGGGCAAGCTATAAACTGTTTTTCTACTGAAGCAAGGAAAATACCATGCTTCACCACATTATTGACCGACTCCACTTCCCATCCGACATGGCACTGGGAAAATAAACCAACTCCGCATGAATTCCACAGTATCTCACTAATTGCATCGCCTTCCCTTCCGCTATTGTGAGCAAAAGTGTTCATAGCACAATCTAATTTCTGGAATATATCAGTAAAGGAATGCAACATCTAATGCTTGAATATATTGGTAAAAAGATGATGGGTACTCCTTGCCAAATCTGCCGGTGAAGACTGCAATGCATGAAATAGCCTCTAATTTCTGGCGGACCAAATAATCCATGCCATGCATGCAGTAATGGATTGAATCCCTTTCTCTACCTTGGATGTGGTTACAAAAATTCACCAGATCCGGCAAAGACGAAGGAACAAATCCAAGAGCACGCGGCTCAGACAACAGGCTCCAACAGCGAGCAGCAAAAGGGCAGGCCACAATGAGATCTTGGCAGTCCTCAAGTTGGTGCGGATGCAAGTCCCAATTAGAAGCTCACATGGAAGGATGCCTCTACCGCACAAAATACTTTTGCATGGAATTTTTAGCTTCAACAGTTTCCAACAAAAAAAACTTAACCCACATAAGAACATCCAGCTTCCAAACCCATTTGAAATTCATGTTATCACCTGGTAAGCCCCCCCAACCAAGCTGATCAGACTAGGTAGGTTCTTTGCGCCAAAGGGATCTGGGTCATCATTTTCATCACTAAAACACAAAGCCAACTGAGAAGCATCCCATTTACGATCGTTTGTCAGCAAATCATCCACACAAAGATCAGATAAATTAACATCCATTTTAATGAAGGTCGGTCAATGATTAAGAGGGATGGGCGCTAGCCAAGGAACACACAAGACATTGCCCTGTGTGCCATTGCCATCCAACCGTAGGTCCGTAGCTGCAGATTTTGCTCCATATCGGGGAGCATCCCACGGGGTTTTTGTATGGGAACCAGGAACCACAAAACTTGTACTTCGCCCTTACCAGTTTAGCCCATAGTGTGTCGGAACGAAGAAAAGCATGGGCACATGCAATCCAAAGGCCCCCAAAGTCCGTTGGAGTGCAAACAAACAAAGAAAGGCCCTCAAGAGAGTATGTTTAGAGGCCAGTAGTGAGAAAGCCATCGTGCCACGACTGTATCGTCGGTGAAACCTTTACCACCTCGTCTTCGAGATTTGGTTGGAAAAAGTATGAGAAGAAATGGATACCACCGACTGTCCATCACTGAATCCCGCTGAACATTCCGTATAGTAATCCAGGTATTTAACCGACGACTCCAAGCTTTTAGGTTTGGAATAGTGTGATTGAGCACAATCCAAGTGACATGGGCAGATATAATTTATGGGCCAGTTTCTCGTCTGGCCATTATCTTGACCAGACGCTGATTAGCTGAGTCGATGATATAGCTGATCCAACCCATCGACCTAAGTAAAGGGACAGGAGAAGGAATTGGTGCAGCGTGCACCGAGAGAAAGTGAGCTCTTTCCAAGTTAACAACATCATCATATCAATGCTCAGGAATTCAGAAGGACCCAAGGCGAACGAAGGATGGATCAGAGCTTTCATAACAGCTAAAATAAAACTCAAAAGCCCAACTGCAACCCAACACTGAATAATGTTGAAAGCACCGAATTTTTACCTGAAACGCAGCGCCAGGTGCAGATCCAACGCATGTCAGATGAGAAATGATGGCCCCCAAAGAAAATTTCCATGCCACCAAATCAGAATTTGTTAATGATCTGACAAATCGTTTGCATCTGTTACTTTCTGATTTGCTGCAGATTAACATGAAGAAAAAAAAATCTGCAAATTACCAAATTTTCCTTCCAAAATGGATCTACTAGCGTCCAAGCAGCTCATGTTCGGCAAAAATTTGGCTCGCTAAGATCTCATGCAATGAATAAGATTTTGGTTCAGCAAGGAATATAAGTTTGACAAACAATCCACGCTTGAGACGATGCATATATCAGTTCAGTATGCCTTGTTAGAGGGTGAAACTAAACCTTCTTTCTACTGGACCGGAGATTCCCACCAGCTGTCGATGAACTGGGTTCAGATGTCCTTAATGCCTGCAAAGGATGTGCGGGGAAGTTTCATGAACCTTTGTGACCGACTTACCATTTCCCTCGAGGCAAAGTAGGCCTGCCTTGCAGGCTCAAATTAAACGGCATTCCAACTGATTGGATTAGCAAATTTGATAGTCAAGGGCCACAAGCCTGCTCCCTCCTGGAATTGATCTCCATAGAATTAGCCGGTAATCACACAAACGATCACTGCTAATGAACAATGAAATTCCAACAGAGATCACAAAAACATCAAGATTTAACTCATAGAATGACATGGAAAAAGCTGCTACGTCCAAGAAATGAATATTGGGCCACCATATCAGGTAACAAGAGGCACAGAACAACCAATTAATCAAAAGAATTCCTGAGGACAGCAGCAGCAATTAAAATCAAAACAAAACAACTCTTCATCCTTTGCTGCAAAAGGAGATAAAAAAGTCCTAAAAGAAAACTA
This sequence comes from Phoenix dactylifera, assembly GCF_051530095.1. Taxonomy (NCBI): domain Eukaryota; kingdom Viridiplantae; phylum Streptophyta; class Magnoliopsida; order Arecales; family Arecaceae; genus Phoenix; species Phoenix dactylifera. Next base: position 25,923,113 of record NC_143194.1, read on the forward strand.
CCTAAACCTCCCCTCGCTCAACAACTTTAACATTACTAACAGTACTTCCTCAGAACACTTTTCCAAGGATGAAAAGGAAAAGCAAATGATTGCCGTTGATTTTGGAACTGATTTCCTGCTCTGTTACTCTTTTGACTGGTGGACAGATTAGGTTAACTAGGCATTATGTTATGTTCAGAAAGACTGAAGGGAACCAAACGTCTCACGGATCTTATTCCAGTCCCAGGAGTCCATGTTTGGAGATACAGCAAAACCAACGGCACCTGCAAGCAAGAACACACAAACAACTTTTAAGCAGCTAAAGCCCCGTGTTAACCTTCCCAAGATCACCTTGCAGTACTTGTCTGCATCTTTAATGGATGCTTGCTTGCTGGAATCCACAACCCCAGCTAGAGCTTCCTCATTCTGCATGACAAAACAGAAGTGCCTCTTAACAAATTGGGCTTGCATTGTAACATCGGACACCAACTAAAACCAAAATGACAGCATATTTGCAATTCATGTTGAAAAAGTTGAAACACAGATTCAAGTTTCACAACAATGAAAATCTAGGATTCAACTGCCCATCCATAAATAGAGCATCAATGAAGTTGCTTACCTTAGCCCTTAGGTGCTTCAGCATCTCCCGCAGAGCAACAGGAGGAGAGAGTTTTGTTGAGTAATCCTTCCACTCGCTAGACAATTTTCGTAGAACAGCAACACTAGCATCCACATTGTCCAAGTGAAGTTTTTCCTGATATCGTTATTTCAACACCAGATTAAGCAATAATTATTGAGGGTTACTTAGACAAGTCAATATTATTGGAAGAAAGTTCAAAAATGGAATAGGAACACTCACCCACTGCTTGTAACAGTCAGCATTTTGAGTCAAACACCAGATAAAAGTATCAGTAGCTTCTCTGGTTAGTTCTGGATTGTCTGCAAAGAATGATTTTAATTATCATCACTATTGATATTAAGTTTTATATATATTGCTTCCTTACAGATCAGAAATATTGACATAAAACATGATAATGCGAACATATTTACAATCCAACACCACCAATTTCCCATACTTTCTTGCATAGCTTTGACAGCAGCAGGCAAAAGCTGTTGCGCTGCTTGTTTTGTAGCTTTAGTCCCAGGAGAACCTGCAAGAGCCAGCTCCTTAAGAGTAGGATATACCGCCTCAAACCTCTCCGTAGCCTGCATAAGTTACATGTTTATTAAAAATGCCCAACTCCAACTGTGTGCAACCAAGAAGATGGCAAAGCTTTCATGCAAAAGGATAACATGCCTTGACTCGAGCACTGGGATTAGGAAATGTAGCTCGCATCAGCAGATCAAGTGCAACAGGTGGTATTAGACGTTCCCCCTTTCTGACAGCACCATTCAATAAGATAGGTCGAGCTTTTGGCACTGACAAAAATCTGCAAACGAAATGCAAAAGAAGCTAGCATTCCAAGCACGTGAAGATGGCAGATATGTCACTAGAACTACAATTTTCCTGAGGCTAACCTTTCGACCAACTGCAAAAGCAAGTCCCTAGATAGTGGATTCCCACTTGATTTTCCACAAATCAGAGGCAACAGGTAATGTGCCCATAAATACATCCCTATGACAAGATCTCCCTGAGAAGCCTGTTTAAAAAAAAAAAAAAAAAAAAAAAAATCTTATCGGTTTATATGACAGCAGATATAATGACAGCTTGTTTCCTTCAGTCAAACAAGGGAAAAGGCAATCAACATGTTACCTGAGCAATCGCCCAAACTATAACTGGAAGTTTATCTTGTCCTTGATATTTGGGGTTCTCTCTTAGTCTTGGCAAAAAGTTTATCAATATGTCAGGCTTCCGCCTTAACGTCATCGCCAGAACAACAAATATTGCAACCTGCAGTTGGTAGTGTTATGTACAATGATATTAATAATATATTCTAACTAGTTATTTGTCATTAATTTTTTCACAATAAATAAGTTGAGTTTATGTTTTTATAAACATCAAAAAACCAAAATATTTCATGTCATAACTCTATGAAGCAAAATTTATGGAAACTCATGTCCTAAGTTCAGTTCAAAAACTCTGTGACTGCAATTACAGATTAAATTATAGTTGTCAAAAACTATCTAATGTATATATTCTTTTTCAATATGTACAAGTTCGCATGGCTTGCTTAACTTTAACAGTGTGAACAAAACCACAGCCAAAACTTTAAATCATATGTCAGTCTGTAGACATGCTATTAACTTTTCAAACACCCAACTTATTTATAGCTGAGTTATTAAACTCTAAAGTGAACTTAGTCAAGCATAATAGAATGACATGAGAACTACACTTGCCATAACCCTAGTAATCAAGCCAGATCCCAACAATTTGGAACAGAAAGGTCAGAAACAGTGTTACAGTAATCATAAAGTACATAAAATATGCTATAGACTACATTATCCATAGGACTGATCCTTCATGCATCCCCCAACACCCCCATGCCCCCCCAAAAAAAAAAGTAAAAAGTAAAAAAAACACAAAACACAAAACACAAAAAAATTGCTTTGCTGATCAAAGTTTACATAATTTCTTTAGTAAAATTTAAATTTATAAAAATTTGACGTGGATGGCAATTTGAAGGCATACTGAATGCTATAGACTACATTATCCATAGGACTGATCCTTCATGCATCCCCCAACAACCCCCCCCCCCCCCCCCCCCCCAAAAAAAAAAAAGAAAAAAAAACACAAAACACAAAAAAAAATGTTTTGCTGATCAAAGTTTACATAATTTCTTTAGTAAAATTTAAATTTATAAAAATTCGACGCGGATGGTAATTTGAAGGCATACTGAATGCTAAATTGGACTTCATAACCCAAGACACAAATAAAAAAAAAATCTATGCCTTGTGATATGATTATATATGTATGTGTGCATTGTGTATATGTGTGTTTATATACATACACTTACAAACAAATTGCTTTATGTGGATGACAGTTGAAGCATACTGAGCACTAAGTTGAACTTGCTCTCATAGCCTCTCAATAGATCAATTAAATACCGCATACATGCAGTGATGGAAAATAAGGATGATTTCCACGGTGTTTCTCAAGCAAACCTCAGATGGTTGAAAGATGTGTGCAGAATATAAAGGACTTGTACAGGCCCCTCTCGTTTCTCAAGAGACATGTAAAAGAACTAACTGATTGGCTAATAAAGAAGAGTTTAATAAAAGGGGAAGAATCAAAGAATTGTTAGATGAAACAAAGAAAAGGTCAAAATAAAGAATGAAGAAAAAACAGACAAGAAAGAAAAGGAATATGGGAAATTAAAAAATTAGCTTTCAGGCAAATTTATATTAAATATATATTCTCAATAAAAAAGACTAGAAGGATGCTAATTGGTTAGTGTCCACTTTAGGATGCTACATGGAGCACTCTGTTTCCTCAGTGTAATTGGTCAATGTCTTAGCATCTCGTATTCTATTTTTTAATGCATAACATTTTTTTGTCCAACTTATCTCTTCAACCAACAGTAAACACCATATCTGTTTAAATACGATTAAGATAAGGAGTTAGGAATTTGGCCTTAATGCCTGCTTCTTCTTTTTATTTACCTACATATATGAGCTAATAATAATGTTTGAAAAGATCTGCCTTCTGTATATAAGTCAAATTCATAACCTTCGTGACTGCATGCATCAGATAAACTTTTTTTCAAGTTTATTGTCAACTGTCAAGATGGCCCTGAGTGCTCAAACATTGTTCATTGTTGCAATATATAGGGAAGTAAAACAAATACAAGAAATTGGAAATGTTTCCAGGCAAGCTGCATAAAAATATCAAGAGTGAAAATTAGGTAGTTTTTATCATAAAAAATAGTAGAAAATTTGTGAATAAGCCATTCAGCATATTGGACAAATTAAAATTGATTTCTCGCCTTCTCAGCTGGTTAACTTCATCCCACCTATTGTTTTCTATCATCAAAAAAAGAACTTCATGTATATAGTTTAAGCTGCTCCCTGCCTTTGCATCAGTTCTAAATTTACTAAACCTCATTAGCTATTCGGATCATGCTATTAGCACATTTCGTAAAGCTGCAAGGTGTGTTGAATGTTCACCTGAGCCTTTGCTGGAGACTGTTGAACAGATTTTTTTGAGCCTTTAGCAGCCGCTTGTTGACTTGCCAGGTCAGCGAGGATGGCATCCAGACACCAGAAAACAAAATCACCAAGTGCATCTGTGGATTTCTGAGCAATCCAATCAACTGATGTCTTATAAACAGATTCAGATATGTGGCAAAGAGGAATCTGTTGCAGACAAATGAAGGTGATTAGATTTCTTGTTTTAAACTGAAGAAGCAGATTGAAAGCAAAAAATTCTAATGCATCTAACACTCTCTTTCGTAGATCTGATATAGTTTTAAGATCTTAATAACTATAACCTCAAAAAGTGAATGACAACATTATAAAAGAGTTATCAGGTGCAGGTTAACATATTTCAGACAGTTACATGCAGTTAGAATCAAATGAACAAAATGCTAATGATGATATAAACTTGGTGAAAGAGAAGGCATGTAAGTAACTTGTAAACTGAGAAATAAGCAATATCGCTCCACGTCAAGTGTAAAATATCGGGTAAAGACAGTTAGAACAAGATGTTCGCAAGTCTGCTGCCAAAAACCAACATTGAAAACCAGCATCACAAAAAAAGGCACCCACAGTAATCAAACCGCCAACAGCTTAAAAGATCAAAATGTTACGAGTTAAAACATAAAGGTGTTATCCTTTTTGTCCATTTAGATATGAAAGCTGAGAAAGGGAAAATGTGCGGCTTGATTTTGTGCTACAGAAATGGATGCAAAAAGCCCCACATGACAGAACAAAAAATACAAATTCACAGAAACTAATTAAGTGGAGAGGAGAACATGTAGCTAGAGTGTAAGAAGTCAGTCATCAGTCCATAGATAACAATTCTTTGTGAGGTTATGATTACATTCACAAAATTATCATATGAACAGAAACAGGTAGGATTTTATTTAGCCCCAATTTTGATTTATTAGACCACGAAAAAAAAATAAACCATAGAAATGTGCTGTGGGACAAATCTTGGGAGCATAACTGCACACTAAAATACCCATGCACAGCCACCCATCTGCCATTCATTGGCACACCAGGATTTATGCACAAGATAGCACATGCACAGAGACTTTGCTCTTGACCATGCTAGTAAGCAGTTGATAAGCATCCATGCACAGCATTTCCTTGCACAGTCGTGAACCCAAATCCAGTCCATATGCAGTGTGAATTAGCTTTCTCCAGCTCTTCCAAAAGCTTCACTTGCTTCCACTTCTTGATTCTTAAAACAAAATTTACTTGAACATGCACTTCGTCTAATATAAGCTTCAATTTTCTCTTAAGCTAACTTGTCAGCAAATGTCCTGCAATTACCTCCATGAGGATTTTATTTCATATTATGTCATATCACCTGTTAAAACCAATGATATCTAAATTCATCCATCTGTTAGATTTGTAACTTGACCCGAGCATTCCTTAGCCTCAAAGGCCTTAGATGCATATACATGTAAATATATATAAATATATACAGAAAATCTTAGAGAAGAAAAGAAAAATAAATAAACTAGGATAAGTATATTTCTTTCTGCTAAAGTCCCTTGAGCAACCTAGATATCATCTTAGGCCATCATCTATTGGATTCTGTTGTCAATAAAGGCTTTTATCAGTTATTATTATTTGGCAAGCAAAAAGCCCTAGCAGCTAAACTGAATCTTGACTCATTCCTTTTCCACATTAGAGACATTAGCTGGTCAATAATACTTGTCAGAGTCAACAAGACTCAAAGCTAAACAAAGCGGTTCAACCATGCCCCACCAAAGAGACAATTATGCTGCAAGAATATAGGCCAAAACAAACTATACACTAACTTCCATAACTTGGTCAACCACCTGCCAAATTGGTAAGATCAGAAACAGCAGGTATTATGGTCATAAACAATCTATGTTTTATATCCATGACCAATTATGTCTGATTACAATCATGGATGACAAGTTATTTTCATACTTCATACTTTCTACTCATAGTAAACGTGTGAGAAACAAAACACAAAAAATAGGAAAATGAGCATTTTGAGAAACAAACAGGAACACTCATGAAATACTTGAGGAACACATGCAAAAATGCATTGAAAGAGGCTAGCAGTAGTTTCCTTTGTCATTTTTATTTAGCCATACTGTTTAAAGGTTTACTATGTCTATTGAGTGTTTGCCTGTATGTTTCCTACCCTTTCCCCCTCCCAAGAAAGCAAATAAAAACCATTTCTAGGACTTGTGTCTTGAGAACAAACACATTGCATGTGAAATGGATCTCCTAGCAAGTAAGCTCAGATTATCTTGGCCATTCATCTGCATTATAGTCAAACAAGGCCAACCATCGTCAACAGCATTCAACCTCCAACACATGGTTGTTAATGGTTGATCAAGACTGGATTAAATTATCATGGTCACCCAAATGCTACATAATCGAGGTTGGGCAACTATGCTCAAACTAGACCTTTCTAATCGAGAGAAGTGTTACACAATAAAAGATAATGAGCTTGTTCTAAAAATGATTCCTTTCAGATCATCCATGGCTATCAAGAAATTAAGCAGCATTATATTGTCTAGCTGCTAAAATGGTGACGCAAACTCAAACTTAAGCTCCTATTTCAGCATGTGACACATCAAAGCATTAGAAGTAACCTAAACAGCTCCACCAATCCATAACCAATAATTGCAAGTCCAGCAATAGCCGAATCACGCGATTCGACTTGCACCGAACTGACACCATATCGAGATAATTCGGTGAGTCAATTCGGTTTATAACCTTCCCTCATCCTGCATCCCTCTCTTTGTTTCCCCCTCTCCTCCCTCTTCTCCCACTACGTGAGCCCACTCCCTCTTTATCCCCCCCCTCCCTCTCCTTCTCCATCTTCTCCCTCTATATGAGCCCCCTCCCTCTCCCTCTCTCTCTCCCCTGCCTCTCCCTCCCTCCCTCTTCCTCCTTTGCTTTCTCCCTCGCTCCCCTCCCCCCCCTCCTTCTCTATCTCTTCCTCCATCCCCCTCCCTCTCCATCCCCTTGGTTCAGCATGCTCCAACTTGGTAGGGTACATACCAGTGCCGTACTGAACTACTCACCGGCATGTACGAGCCGCAATACAGGTTTGGCGAACCTTGATTGAAACTTTCCTAAAAATCAATCTATATAAAACAATCCTTTTAGTGAGAACAAACAATACGTAGCCAAATAGCCCCTTAATACATAAAAGTTCTTATCTTCTTGTCCTTGAGGAAAAAAATTGTATATTAGGCAAGCATATGCACCAAATTGATGCATTAAGAGAAAATTTTCCCAATAAATCCATGTTACTTTTCTTTTAAAGAAGGCACTAGAATATTTCTTGCTCGGTTTCTCCATATGGCTTTGAGTTCCATCATTTTGAGCAGATCTACCAACTCCTGTCTACAATGACCTGGATCACACTAGATTTACATAATGTGATATATTGTCATACCTTAATTCAGGTTCTTAGCTATAGACGTCTGCAGATGTGTTGGAATTCAGGAACAACAAATCCAAATTGGCATATGCAAGTTGAAAATAATAACTACAGTATATTCAAGAAATATAAACATCAAATATAAGAGAAACCTTTTCAAATCAACTATTCATGATGCATGCCGTCTTCAAGGTATTGGTCTGTAGACCCAACTAATGCATGCATAGTATTTCATTAAAAAACAAAAGACTATAACCCAGAACCTTTTCAAAATTATAATAATTATAATAACTATGTTTTGTCAAAAATTCATGCCACAAGAAGCAGAGCGAACTCACATCAACGATCTTGGAAACAGGGGACTCCTTGAACATCTTGGTCCATGGGAATTGCGATCCGCTGACCGGGGCAAAGGATCGCGCAAAGTAATCGGCGAACCGCATGAGTTGAATATCCTGTTGCGATTCATAGGAAGCCTGCGAAAAAAAAGAGGGGGGAGGGGATAAATTTATTCCAAAGATTCGATCTTTGCAGCAATAAACGGAGACTTCGGTCCCAAAACCCAATCAGATCAAATTCTCACCGATACTTCGACCAGAAATGCGCCAAGATCCGCAGCATCGATCTTGGCGGCGGCCTCCTGGACCGTGACCTTCGGCTTCTTAGGCTTCTTCTGCTTCACCTTCTTGGCCACCTCCCCGTTGTCCTGTCCCCCGCGGGGGGCCTCCGCACCGCTATCATCGTCATCATCGTCGGACGCGGCGGCTGCGGTCTTCGATCTGGGAGCCCCAGCGCCGGCCTCGGAGGCCGCCGCGGCGGCGGCAGCGGCAGCCTCGAGGGCGCGGCGGCGCTCCTGCGCCTTCTGTTCGACGGAGGCGAAGACGTGGGGGCGATCTCCGGCGAGGTGGAGGCCGTTGGAGCGGTTGCGGTCGGGATCGGCGGCGTTCTGCAGGCGCCGCTGGCGCTTGGCGTAGGTGACCTTCTGCCAGCCGTGGTCGGGGTCCTCCGCCGAAGCGGCGGCGCCGGACGAGGAGGACTCATCCACGATGGGGGAACCGAAAGTGTCCTCCATGGGTAGGGGTGGGCGCTCTTGATTGGGGTTTGACGGCAAGAGTTAGAGAAAAGAGGGGGAGAGGAGACCACGGACGGAGGTTGGGGGGCTGTTTATCCTTTATATAGGAGCAGGCGCGGAGAGAGGGGGAAGGCTCCCCCTTCGGACGGGTGTTCTAATTCGGATCGTCATCTAAAATGGGGAGCCACTTACTTTGAAGTCACTGATAATTAGTTTTTTTTTTTATTTTTCTTTCTTTTTCACTTGAAGTATATCTTTTGGTCACCATATCTTTAGTTATCTTTTTCTAGAATATTCTCAAAAATTATTTTTTTATTGAACTTGATATTCTGAATGAAAATGTAATATATCTAATGAGAAATATTAGTTTATGAATGAATATAATATTAAGAATATATAATTTGATTTTAAAAAAATAGTTGAAGCATACATTTGATTCTCAAAATTCTCCATGTAAGCCAAATATTTGTTTGGTTTGTTTCTTAGTTACCCTTGAGATACGAAAATCTAGATCAATATCCAGAAACATGATTATAGGATTATACGTGAAAATCCTAATTGATATATGTTGTAGACCCGCATAGAAAATAAAAGGTTTAAAAAATAATTATTAATTTTTAACATTTTGGTTGAGAAAATAGTTAATTAAGGAAGTCAATTTCCATACCTTAAAGGCACAAATGAAATTATGGAGAAGTATTCTGATAAGATCATCAAAAGCAACAAGTATTTTTCTTGCTTAATTTAATAATAAACTATGCTGCTTAATTGCCATGCAATTGGATGCATCATCACTTCAATATTTGAAAGTAATGCTATACACAAATTAAAAATATTTATGAAATATTATTTATAATAAGAGCCAAGTTAGGCCCAACATATTGGCTATCCATCGCTTTTAAGCTATACAATGAATCATGTGCACATGCAATGTATCTTATACATACTATTGACATATAATATGCAAAATAGACACTTTACTGGGTAACAAAAAGAATAGCAAACATCAAAGTCTAGGCCAAATATATTTAATGCTAAAATAGTTTAGTGATGGAGAAGAAAATATATAACGTAATCCCATTACCTCACAAAGTTGGAGGCAATCCTTTGGTAAGTCCAATGTATCCTATGTTTCCATAGCATCATGTGCTCGAGATATTATTGGATGTATTTCTATTTCTATTTAACTTCGTCTGCTATCCCCTTTTCTCATATAAAGGCAAACTAGTTGTTCTATATTCCTTTTTCTTTAAATCATTTTGAGTAATATATGGACCATATTTTTATTATACCATATAATTGATCAAATTATGCCCTCGGAGCTCTCACAACGTTCTTGTAATTGATAACAAGAGTCTTGCTATGGTAGGTGCTTACAAATAAAACTTACCAAAAAAACAATTAAAAAAAATTGGCAATCCAAAAGACAAACAAGTGTAAATATTCCTCAAAACTACCATATTTATATATAGCAAAATTAATTTAGTCCTATATCTATCCATGACTCATGCATTTGCACTAGATTTTATTATTTTTATGCAATTATTTATTTTTTGTTTTCTCTAAGCGTCATCTCATCCATCATTTCTTCATTGCATAAAACTATATTTTTCACAAAATAATATTTTATAGAACAATTGCAATATTTTTTTTTAACAACGACAGCTTACACATGTCGAGCATAGGTACAATCAGCATAATCAGTAAAAAGAAGATAACACAAATCATGAGGCACCATCACGTAATCGGCCCAGATGAAGCCTCCAACATAGTGGGCTGCGAATGAGGTCGCTCAGTCAGCCATACTATTCATCTCCGTGTAGATATGTGTGGTCTCCGAGAGTCCACACTCAACTAAAAGCTTGCGAATGTCGCGTAGCAGCAGTTTAAAGCTAGTGTCGAGGCTTCGACCTCAGATCCACTCAACCATCGTGACCGAATCATCCTCGAGGAGGATGCAGTCCGCCCCCAATTGCAATATTCTTAACTCTAAATTATTAATCAAGTGTAGTAATTGATAAATACACTTTATCATGAAAATATGCTATGACTATGTAAATGAATGCATCCAAAAGAAAATCTCTGTGAAAGTGTAGAAAATGAAACGTTATTTTTTAACCATCATAGGATATTGTTATTTAAGAAAAATCAGAGGAAGAAGACGATCTTTAGGTGACATTTCAGTAATTTGAAAGACAGACGAGGGTGTTTGCATGTGAAGATTCCACCGTGGCCATGTTGCACCCCTGCACCGTCCATTCCGTTTGGAAGATAACATCCGAACCCGCGGTGGACTGCGATTTCTTCGACGCGCTTTTTGGGCGATAAATCCTCTCTCCCTCTTGTTACGGTATCCACGCGGTACCGTTTCCTATTTCTTTTTGATAATAAAATAAAAAAAACCAACCGTCAATTCCGTGATCCTAAAGCGTTTGACTCGAGTCAAAATATCTTTGACGGTCCAAATCCATCTATATCTAACTGGGGTGTGATTCACGGTTCATTTGGAAATAGATGACAGCTGGATTGATATGGATTCCGTGGATTTAGGCATTATTAAATAATAGAAAGTACTGTTATTAAAAAATAAATACCGGAAACGATCACGAAGGAAGTCACTGTACCCAGCGGACTCGGAGCGTGGCAATTTATGATTCGTTGTGGAAACATTTTGATCCATTTGATCCGTGTAGGCCCATTTTGATTTATTTAATAATTAAATTAAATTATAACTTAATCCATTTAATCTATTTAAAATTTATTTAATTTATTTAAAATCTGTCTAACTTGTTTCTAACTCGCTTACTTTGTTTAATCTATTTTAATTTATTTAAACTATTAAAAATTCATCTATCTCATTTAATCTAATTTGATATGTTTAATAAATTGTTATGTAGATTAGATCATATTGGATTACTTATTTAATAAATAAATCGGATTCAGATCTAAAATTTTGATCTATTTAATAAATAAATTAGATTTAGATTGATAAATTTTTGATTCGATCTACATTGCCATCCATCCGATCTAACTCGATTGAGTGCTTAATCGGAGTGGTTTATCTTATCCATCTCCCTCACCTTGGAATGACAGGTTAGATTTTTTTATGCAGGCTTTTGCGCATCTTTGCATCTTCTAGACCAATTGGCAGGTTTGCAGCTCAACCATCCATCCAGGCTCCATGGGCGATCGAGCGAGCGCGAGGCACCCGTATAGCAGCTCCCACTGGCTCCCCTTTCATTAAAAAATGTCCGATGCGGATTGCAAGTTTTCACGTACCCTCTTCAATCCGTGGGAAACTAAACTGGGCCATCCACGTGTGAGTATGTTACCCCAGCGCCATCTCAGTACTAATAGAAGGAAGCTTAGAAAAGCATATCCACACAGAGTCATCCATGCGCGGGACATGCGGTTCTCTGATTTAATTGATGCCTGCACATTTTGAACCCGAACAACTCGGGTGGAGTCTAAGCTCCCTTACCATCTTGGTCGCAGGATTGTGAGTTTTCAGTGGCTACAGGCACAATTTCTGAGGCACATATCGAAGCATAAATAGTAGCATCCATGACAGGCCAATGCTTGTAATCTTGATGTTTCCGTGAGCTGATTTGCTTGCTAAAACCTGGGAGGATATCACATTGGATCGAGCCCAAGGTTGGGATAACGTGTAATGCCATGGAGGGCCCATTTCACGCATAGAATAAAGAGCCAGAGGCCGGCCAAGAGGCTCCTACTATCATATGATATGGAGGGTCAGTTTTATTCTTGCATGCAAAAAATAATAATCATATTTTGAGCATATAATAGTTAGGTTACAATAAAATAATTTCAATGTTGCATCAAGACTTATCATCTTTAAATAAAAATCTAGTTATGGTCCTATGATCCGAGATCTTCGAAAGGGTGAACTGCAAAATAGTAACATCTGATCTTTTTTTTATATAAAAAAATGGCCATTCAAGATCTCGAAACTGCACTATTGTGCTTGTTAATTCAAGAACAAAGAGATAGGTATGACACAAGAATTATTGTAAAGCATGAAGGGTGGTTTGAGTATTATGTTGACACTTAGCCAAATAACTTTTGTTGTACATTTAAGCAACCTTTCTAGAAAACTATATACATGCATAATATTATATAAATAAATAAAAATTTTGTGTGTATATATCCTTCTAAATATTAAAATTTACATGAATATCCTTCCAAAATTAATATTTCCATATATATCCTTATAAAATACTTGTTTTGTATATATACCTTTCATTTCTCTTTTTTCTTGCATATATGCTCATCCCATCTAATGTCGTTAAAAAAATAGTGGCTTAAAATTAAAAATAATTAAAATAACCTTAATAGGTAGATGTGTAAAAAGAAATATTTGATAAGGGTATATATGCAAATAATATTTTGTGAAAGTATTCATACAATTTTACATATTTATGAGGATTTATATGCAAAAATATCTAATTTTAGTTTCCAATAAGATTTGTTAACCTGTTACCCACTTTAGTAATAAAAGGATACTTTTATAATTATTTTAATTTAAATAAATATAATTTTGGCTAATTACGTTAGTTGAATAGTTATGTTAAAAGTATTCATACAAAAATAGTGTTTTGTGAGGGCAGGCAAGTTAAATATCAATTTGGAGGGTATTTTGTGCAAATTTTAATATTTAGAAGAATATTTATGCAAAAATCTAAGAATTTTTTTTTGAATGTATACCCTCCTAAATATATTAAATTGCACGGATACCCTCCAAAATTGCTATTTTCATGTATACCCTTATAATTTTTTCTTTTTGCATGTTTATCCATTAATGGTATTTTAATTATTTTAATTTTAAACTGCTAATTTCTTAACGGCATTAGATGGCATGAGTATACATATAAAATAAGTATTTGATTAGAGTATATATGCAAATATCAATTTTGGAAGAGTATTCACGCAAATTTCAATATTTAGAAGAATATGTATGCAAAAAAATTATAAAAAAATATACGCATTTAACCACTTTTCAGGATTGATGCACTTCTATCTCCCCGAAGCCTGCCAAGCCTAGAAAAAGGAGCATCAATCCTAAAACTATATAAAAGCAGCTTACAATTTCCATAATAGCTTTAATTAGATTTCTCTTTTAATTATTTGAATTACGATAAATCTATATGGAAAAATAATATTTTAACATTGATTGACTCTGGTAAATGGTTCCAAAGGAAAATTCTCCTTAACTGAGGTTTCTACGTTCTATGCATAGCAAGCGCTAGTGAGTCTGAATGAACAATGATTTGTTGGTTATACCAAAAACTAAAAGCTTGTTTAGTTTAAGTTGTAATTTAATAAATAAATCTAAAAAATTATAAAGACCATATATTGGCACCCCATCCTTGCTTTATTTTTTTAATTTTTTATAAAAATTAAAATTATCCTATATTTAAAATTCATTAGCAGCCATGAGCATTTACATATGCATTACGGCTAGTACAACATAGCACAAATATACACTAATGTGCGGCGGCATGTGTCTTATTAAAGACCTATACCAAGTTTTAGCCCTTAATTGCATGGTTCAAGCTTAACCATTGACCATCTAAATATTCTGATGATAGCATTTTTATTGTTCAAATATTAGAGCATTTAATTAAAGTTATGAAAAGGGAGATCAAAGAACCTTGATTAATTAAGAAGGTACCAATTAGTGTAGTTGGGTAAAGTTATTGAACATTGGGATCAATAACCTTGTTTCTAAGCGTGACTTCATTCTATTTCCTTCAACTTTTTTCTTATGCCTAGTTCTCAAATAAAAAAATCTCAACCAATAATTTAACATTCTATTAACCGTGTTTTGGAATAGATTGAATTTAAGAGTGCAATATTTAGTAATTTTATATTAATTGGTGTGCAGTACTAATGCAAATGTGGATCTTGACCAAGATGAAAACTTTGAGCTCAACTTAAACAATCAGCACCTAATTTTGTTTGCAAGAAGTCATGATTCAAATTTTGTCGATGAAGTTCTCTGGATTGGACTTTCTCCAACCATCCACGGTTCTAAATAACTAATTTATAAACTTGTATTTAGCATGAAGCATGGTCAGAGTGAAGACCAGCATCAGATGTCTGCTCAGACTAAATAAACAATCCTACACAGCCAGACAAGATTCAACCAACCAGCTTGAAGAGCCAAGTTTTGGTCAGTTTTATTGGATTCTCACTTCAACCTGATCTCTAACCCAGTATTTCACAATCCAAATTCTCTTAAAATAACCTGCTAAGAATATTGTTCATGACACAACGCCCATCTTATATATAAGAAGTTACATCCTACCATGTGACATATGACGGTGCACGTCCATAATCATAACCGCTCATTTCTCTAGCAGTTAGGGTTAAAATCGGATCGAACACCAATATATTTATATGCATATTTATTTTGCTTGACGAATATAGATATAGATAAGAATGTTAGTCGAATGCAAAAATTCGTATCTATATTTATTTTAAAAAGATGCGAATACAAAATAAATACCAAAAATATGGATATAAATCGGATAATTAAACTTTATGATCACAGAATTAAAGATATTGCTAAGTGGATGATAAATCAAGTTAAAAGTCTATTAATATAGTTATTTATTTTTTTAAAAAGTTCATAAATATTTTATAAAATTAAATAGGATTATAAATAGTATCGGATATTCGGATACAAATCGAATAGTTGTTTATCTATATTCATACTATTGCTTTTTGATGGATATAAATATAAATATTAGTTGGATATGAAAATAGGTTGGAACCGATGTTATTAGATCTAGTTTCATTCCTACTAGCGTTGTACTCAAATAAATGCTTAATGAATGTGACCATAAAAATGGGCGCTCTGATTGGCCGTGTGTACATCCAAGCGATGCATGCAGTACCGGAGATAGTCTCTCCTCGTGTACTATTAACAGCTACCAAATCCAGCCACGCACGGTGCTCGGCACGTGCCCACGACCGTATTTCCAAATAGACCAGGTACCCAAAGAAGCCCCTCCAGCAACCGCCCCACTAAGATGGTAGCTCAGTTGGAACGGGGCGTTTACTTCTAACCAAGTGGTTCCAGGTTCGAAACGTGCGGGCGTCGATTAAATTTGGGGACCGAATGCTCCACGCCTGGACACGGGGTCTGGAAGTGCTACTGGTCGGCTGGTAGCCTGGGTGGTGCCAGGTGTGACGTACTCACACGGAGGGTCGGGTAACCGAGCCGGCTCATGGGTGGGGAGGATATAAGTAAAATAGGTCGGCATGCCCAACACACGACCCGGTTTGCCCGCATCGAATATTCTTCTGGCGGGATGGGGGGCCCAGTGGGGGCTGCTACGCGGGGTTGAGCTTGTCCTTTCCTCCCCCCTGCTCCCCTTTTTTTAGCAAAAAAAAAAAAAAAAAAAAAAAAAAACCGCCCCAATCTTCTTTTTTTCCAGCCTACCTGTCGCTGTGCCAAAACCGCAGTCATAAAACAAAACCACTCAGCATTTGGTTTTCCTTACGGCGGCCCCGCGCCCCGAATAAAATCTCGCCGCTTTGCCTCCGCCCACCCTTTCCCCTTTTGCCCTATCCGTTTCTTTCCCTACAATCTTCCTTCAAATCCCAGTAGAAGCAAGAACAAGGACATTCTTCTAATGGTTATTACTCCGAGAAATCTAATACCCTTTTGCCCAAATGGGTATCTCAGCGGAGAAGGATTTAGGTTGGGCTTTCGTTGGGGAGGGGGGAAGAGAACGAGATCGTAGAGACTGAGGCATTGGAATTGGGAAATTTAAAGCGGTCCAAGCATTGGGGTTTTGAGGGGGAGGTGAAGGAGATGCCGATGATGAGCAAAACCCGGAACGTGTTGGAAGGGCTCGTGAAGGACGGGGCGTTCAAGTGGGCGCTCAGCCGCCGGAACTCCTTCGATGAGGAGTTCGAGGAGATGGCCCGCTCCCCCTCCGGCAAGCGCAAGTGGATTTCCGAGCTCTCCCCCATGGCCAACGTCATAGTCGGCCGTTGCTCCCGGTATATATCTTATTATCATGATACTTCTGTCACTTTCCTCGTTTCCATCTGATTTTACTTCAAATCGAATGCATTCTTTTTTTTCTTTTTTCGTGTGTGTTTAGATCGAGCTTCGATTTTTTGTCCCCCTGAAACGCAACAGAGAGCAGCACTATTTATATGTTGTAGCGTTCAGCTTAGCAGTTTCATCTCAACTTGTTGGCAATGAGAAAAGGAACATGGGATTGCCCTACAGAAATTGGGCTAGAAAACGGGGTTTCTTTGTCTTGTCTCCTCTCAATTTTCAAGAAAGTGACTTCTAAAGGTTTCTAGCTATCCAATTACTAGTTTCGGTACAAAATGCTGGGAGCAAATCATTATTTCTCATCAAAATAAACTGTCAGTAAAGTTCAAAGGTTACGGTGTCTGTTTTTTGATCAGTCACTATGCGGTGAAAGTTGGGGGATTGTTTTGTAACATTTAATATTGCACTATTTTGTAAGCAGTGTTGCAGGCCGGGACACAACCTTTTTAACCTTGCGATTATTAGATGTTTCTGTAAATGGTCGTTTTTTTAATGTTTGATTGCTGTCAGGTTGTGCTAATTTTTGCTTTCATTGCCACTTTGCTGCAGAATTCTTGAAGTTTCTATGGATGAGCTTCAGCATAACTTTGACAAGGAAGCATCTGAGTCCATAAAACACCCATCAAATTATGCAAGAAATTTCTTGGAGTACTGCTGCTTTAGA
The DNA here is from genome assembly GCF_051530095.1 of Phoenix dactylifera. NCBI lineage: Eukaryota > Viridiplantae > Streptophyta > Magnoliopsida > Arecales > Arecaceae > Phoenix > Phoenix dactylifera. Next base: position 25,940,463 of record NC_143194.1, read on the forward strand.
GCACTATCTCTCTCTACTCAAGTCACAGGCCACCTCTCTGATAAGAACCTTCGCCGCCTGACATTTGATATGATGTTAGCCTGGGAAGCTCCTGCTGCCGCGAGTCAGCCTTTACTCAAGGTAGATAATTTAAAGAGACCCTCTCACACATAGATTTTACCGGACTTTTTATTCCAATATTTTTTATTTGGCTGACATATCTCACAATCCTGAGTGTCTGGTTCTTCCAAACTCAATTGTGTCTCATCCTTATTGCAGGTGGACAAGGAGAGTACTGTTGGGGTAAATGCTTTTTCTCGAATAGCACCTGCAATCCCCACCGTTGCAGATGTAATTACCTGCTTCAATCTTTTTGATGTGCTTACAACTTCGACTGGAGGTCGACTTTCATTTGCTATATATGACAAATACCTTGGAGCACTAGACAGGTTACCATTCAACATATTTCATTCACCATGCTGTCAGTAGGAAAATGTACAATATTGCTAACTATCTGTTTTATTAATACTTTATGCCTGTGATTGACAATGTAATGAAACAATCTATTTCACAAATGTCTTAGAGCAGAGCCTGTTAACTTGTGAAGGCATATCTTACTAATTAAGGACTTCTTACAAACTTAAACTATAACATCTCAGATGAACCACAGTGGACAGACTAAGAACATCGCTCTTCTAACATTTTCAACTAAGAACATCTAAGTATGCTTGCACCTGCACAGACCATACCCAGCATTGTTCTTCAATTATATTTGTATGTTTCTCCTAACACATTCATTTCTAACAAATGCAATGTTCTTATTTAGTCTATGCTGGTATCTGCTTATGCTATTCCCCTAGTGTATTCATACCATTACTGGTGTTCTCTTCCATTTATCTTGATTTGTACAAATAATATGCTTTCCCTATGGCATTCAATTTTAACCACCTTAGTATCCTCACTTTTTTGATGCTTCTACTTTGTGCGTTCATATTACTTAAACATTTTGACCTGTAGAAAATCACATCCCATTTTGCCATCTCATCGTACGTGCTTGTCCGCATGTGCAAATTTCTGCATAGTAAACATCTGAGAACCTAAACAATCAAACTGGTGCTTGTTCACACTATCAAATTTGAATGGAACCATTTTCTTATTCACTTTCCAGGAAAATTACAATTGTATACTTTCTTGTTTTATTCTTTCTGTTAGATAATCCCATTCTTTGGAGCTTCTCTCCATGATAAGAATTGAGGTTTTGTCCCTGTTCTGGTGCTATTGGAATGTTTGATATAGCATTAAAATTGCACCTTCTCCTAAACATATGTGGTCGGTAAAACTATATTATAGTTTAGCTCTTTCTCATGGGTCTATTGCTTGTCGAAAATCCTGTGTCTCAGATAAAATAAAACACTACTTTAATGCTTTTAACTGCTCATATCTATAACAATTTTTGTGAACCTGTTCAATTATGCCCCTTCAAATTACCTCTCATGTCACTTTGCTCCATGCTTTTTTCATTTCACTGAAAACTATGCACAACCAAGAAAATAGCCTCTCTGGTTGATCTTATTAGCAGAACTCATATTAGTTCTCAGATAAAATGAGTGGCCCAGATTGATCATAACTCTCTCCTGTATTTTTTCTAAATAAAGAAAACAACCACCCTCACTGTCATGAGCAATATACTTGTACCAAAGCATGATAACTGAAATGTAGAAGTTGAAGCCAAATCCATAGCGCTGTAATGCAGCTGTTGGAATGTGAAAAACAGAATGTAACTCCTTCCTTTTGTACATGTTTCTTCAAATGAGCGTAAAACTTAAATTAGGAAACTCCTGACCTAACCTTTCTGATTTCCACGTTCAAGAATCTCCATTCAACTTCTTCTACTTCTTTCTTCCCTTAGTTCCTGCTTCTTCACATGATAATGAAGATAAAGGACACTAATTTTTATTCCCTGGCATCGCCTTGTTGAGTATTCGGATGATTATTTAATATAGTTTAAATCCGTGATATAAACTGCACTAGCCCCTCCTGCGCGAGAGCGCACAGCATAATATACTGTTATCTATTATGTTGTCTACTTCTCTACTTTTGTTAATGTTTCATTGGGTTTGATGGCATTGTATCTTAGCTTCTTGCAACTTTTCGTGACTTCCTGATGAATTGAAGTAATTTCTTTTGCAGTTTAATAAATATTTGGATGTCTTTATGCTAACTTATCTTGTTTTTGGACAAAATTTCATCTCTTTATGTTACTTGAGGCATGAAGTCCAGTGGTCTTTTCTGCTAATTATGGCTAACTTACTAATTAACATGAATAATTTGTCCATACTGGTTGAGGGAATATTCATGCCAAGTTAGGTTTGTGGCAAGCATAATGTCTAATGTTGGAAGTTTCATGATTATATTTGATAGATTACTTGTAGTAAGTGGTGATGAGTAAAACATTCCAAAGACTTACAAAAGTTTTGATACTTCGGTGTTCTCAAAGTAGACAATGCCTTTTAGTCTATCACTCTACTTTCAAGTCTTATTTTTTGCATATGCAGGATTTTTACCTTTCTTCATTCCCAATGATATTTCAGTTATGCATATGCTGTGTTGGCTCATAACTGAACATATTATCGGTAAATTGTGTCTAATTCTAGAATTTCTTCCCCTTATACAGAGCAATAAAAAAAATGAAGACTCAATCAGAATCATCTCTTCTTTCGGGTCTTCGATCAGATAGAGGAGAAAGGATCCTTGATTTGGATGGAACATTGACTACCCAACCAGTACTTGAACATGTAGGAATTTCTATATGGCCTGGTGGGTTTCTGTGCTTACTAACATTCTACTTTTTGGTTTGGTGAACAATATAGGTCGTGTAATTAATTAATGATCTAGGATAGACAGCTTATTTTTAGGTACTTAGATTCACAAATCTTTGTTCACAGTTCATGTCCTCTTGCTGCTATATGATTACTTATTAAACCTTATTAATGCAGGAAGATTAACACTGACAGATCATGCTCTTTACTTTGAACCTCTACGAGTTGTAACTTATGACAAAGCAAAAGTATATGAACTTGCAGATGATTTGAAGCAGGTTATCAAGCCTGAGTTGAGTGGGCCATGGGGTTCACGTCTTTTTGACAAAGCAGTCATGTACAAATCAATATCCTTGTAAGTCATATTATTTATCAGCCTGTTTACTAATGTTGCACTCTTAGCTTCCCTTACTGCCACTTTTTTTTTTCCCCATGTTGTTTTTCTTTGGGTATTGGGTGGATAATTTATGGATTGTTGATGTTAGTAAGCGTTGAATATTCTTGAAGAAGATAATTGCATTGTAACTAATTATGCCTTTAATGTTGTTTGTAGATCAGAACCAGTGATCATGGAGTTTCCAGAGCTTACAGGTCATTCACGTCGCGACTATTGGCTAGCCGTTATGCAAGAAATTCTTTATGCCCACAGTTTTATTAGAAAGTTCCAAATAAAGGGTGTTGAGAAGGAAGAAACACTGTTGAAGGCTGTACTAGGCATTCTGCGTTTACAAGCTATTCAAGAGGTAGTTCCTTCAATGCCCATAAAATGTGAGGCGCTTCTAATGTTCAACCTCTGTGATCAGCTTCCTGGAGGTGACCTGATACTAGAAACACTTGCTGATATGATGTCTTCTAGGGGGTTGGATCGGGTTAACCAATTCAGTTCTGGAAGTGGAATGTATTCTATATCTGCTCTAGCAATCTTGTCAAATCTGGGGGTGGTGTCTCTAGATGCTAATAATGAAAGGCTTCTTGTTGGCGAACTAGTTGTAGGGCAGATGAGTTCCTTAGAGAAGGCTGTTAGCGAGTCCCGGGATAACTACAAAATGGTAGAGCAAGCAAAAGCCACGGTTGATGGAGTTAAAGTAGATGGAATTGATACCAATTTGGCAGTGATGAAGGTATTCAACATGTTGTCATCTATTTTCTTGTATGCATGTTGCTAGTGACCTTGTGTTACTGCAACTGATTATTGTTATATTACTGTATCATCTTCATAGTCTGATATGAAAAATAATTGTGTTCTTTAGTTCATATGGGCCTGATTGTGCATGGCTTGAAATGGCTTTATATAATTATATAGGTACGTGCGACATGTTTGGTAACAAGATAACACACAACAAATTATTATCATGATTTTGATTTAAGGCCAAAGTACCAAACAAAGATAATAAATAACATTTAATAGATAAGAAGTAGAATAGAAAATAAAAATTAAAACATAAGATAGAGATTGGAGGTGGATAAGGTTGTTAGAGAGAGATAGAAATAGAAATAAGCTTGTTAGTTGGAGAGATGTTAATTCGGATACGAGAAGAGGAATTTGGGGCATCAGGAAGATCAAATCTGATGTGTGATTTAGATGTGCAAGAGAAGATTGAGATCAGTTATTTGTATATTTTTTTTAAAACTACCCATGCTGATGATAGTTATATAATAGTGTTTTTATGAATCAAATAATATTCCACCGGTGGGCAAATTTGGTAGACCCAAGGATCCCCCATGCTCTTTTTTAATATGGTATAAATGTTTATATGAAGATGTGCTCATATGGTGCATGTTGATTAGATCGCACTTTGCAGGTAAGCATATGCATCATGTGTATTATGTGCCACTGTTGTCAATATAACAAGTTACTCGGTTGTTATGATGTCGTGGGAGAGCCATGATTTTGTAGGCTTCAAACTCAAAAAGTGATCAAAGATAGTCCAAGAGACATACAGAAATGGGTCACCAAGCTTTTATTTAAATTGGTGCAAGAGTTGTAGTTTCATATAAAGTCATTTAGGGTATTAGAGTCCTACTTTTTTGGGTCAATGGAGGTTATTTGTGGTCTGCTTTAGTCCTATTTAGGATAGGATTAGGTTGTAAAGGTCCTATTCTGGTATGCATTGATAAAGGAAAGCCCCTAAGTGATTAGGCTTGGGAATATTTGTGTCTTTGAAGATAGGTTCCTGGAGGATCCAAATTTTTGTAACCTTTTTTCCCTTTTCTTTTATACATGGGTGAGCAAGGCTTTGTGTTAGTAAAGAAAATAACAGTTGAGACTTTTTTTTTTTGAAAATATTTCGGGGGTTATGTTGCTGTTGTAATTTATTACATCATTTGTTTTATTGTTTTCTAGCCAGAGTTTGAAGTATAAGCACCACACCCTATTTATTTTATAACTATACACATTAATTAAGCTACATGCATACAATTTATACCAAGGTTTGCCGTACCGGTACCGATAGGCGTACCAGTCGCCATACCGATACCGATAGACGTACCGGTCGCCTATCGGACTGGTACGGTTTCGGTTCGGACTGGTTTAAACCGGTACCGAACCGGCTAGCTCTTCCATGCTGAAGCCGGGGAAGAAGAAGAGAAGGCAAAAGCGAGCGGGTGAGGGAGGTAGGAGAGGAGAGGCTGCCGGCGGAGAGCCGCGGGGGGGCGGGGGAGCCTGCAGGGGCGTGGTGGAGGCCGAGGCTACGGCCGTGTCCCTTGTTTCGAAACGCAGCCGCGGAAAAAAATTTAGAAATTTTTAAGTGAAGTTGGCAAATTGGTTGCCGACTTCACTTAAAAATTCTTAAATTTTTTTTCCGCGGCCGCGTATAAACGGGGGACGCAGCCGCAACCTCGGCCTCCGCCACGTCCCCGCAGGCTCCCCTGCCCCTTGCGGCTCCACCGCCCCCCCGCTCGGCCTCCGCCAGCCCCTGCAGCCCTCCGCGGGTGGCGGAGGCCTCTCCTCTCTCCCTCTCTTCCTCGCTCTCTCTCTCCTTCTCTTCTTTTTTCCTGGCTCCGGCTAGGTTCGGCCCTGTACCGGTTTCCACGGCTCCGCTGTACTGGTTACAGGTCGGACTGGTCCGATACTCTGGCCGGTTTGGCGAACCTTTTTATACTATGTTAGCCTGACAAGCCGGAAAGAGCAGGCAATCAACTTATGCAATCCTTAGGCTGAGATTTTGCACTTGGAATTGTTATGTGCAACAAGATTCTGGCCTGAAGTGGTGGGCTGAGCCCCGTAACCACATATTAACGGCCTACATTATCCAAAACTTGTGTCATCTTGCTTATGTTCATCCTTGAATATATCCATACCTTTTTCTTTGCTTTTTCTGGTTGTTTGTCCAAGTTCTTGCTCTTGCATTATCAGATACAATATTGTCAATTAATATATTTCCAATAGACAGCATTTAACTGTCTGTCCTCGATCCTCATGGATCTGTGGAATGACCAGTTGCTCAACTTTTGCCAGCATGTCCTTCTAAGATGCTTGATTACTTCTGTATTTCTCCTGCCTTCTTCTAAATGAGGTCATTTACCCCCATTTCACAGGACATTTCTCATCCTACGTAATTTTAAACATAATCATGGGGATCTGGGGTTCAATAGTCTACTTTTGCAGGAATTCATGAGCACAAAGCACAACCTTGGCTTGAAAATGATTGTAGTATTCTTTACAAAATTTTGAAACTGTAAGAAACGACATATTGAGGAAAAATCGGTGCTTGATTCTATTTAACAACTTGATTCTGAGCATCCAGTATCCATTTCTAGAAGAATGCCATAAATTGGTTATTGTGTAAGTTTTGTTTCCTGTTTATTCTTGCTGTGTTTCCTTTCTGTGAATTGTGGAATATGAGTTAATGATGTATTTGAATAACTAGTATCACTTTAGTCAAATATAGTCAATTGAACTGTCAATCTGTCATTAAATCCATTGATGCTCTTGTTTTGCATAGATATTATATGCTTTATCACATTGCCTTCAACTTGCAGGAGCTATTATATCCTATGATTGAACTGGGAAAAATCCTCATTTCTTTGGCATCATGGGATGAATCTCTCAAGTCTTTGGCATTCTGTTCTCTGTCTTGTTACATAATTTTCAGGTTTGACTCTGTTGCTTTTTCACAGATAAATCTATCAATAGTGCATGATTTTCTTTGTAACTAGTCCAACTCATTTTGAATACTTGTTCACTTTTGTTTTTTATAATGTATTTAAGCATGTTGCTACTTTTTCTAGAAAAAAAAATATTATTTATCAGCATAGAGATGATTAATCTGTTTTCTGAAGGTTCCTTAGCACCAAAGCAATGAGTGTTACATTCGGTTTAATGTCCCAACCTCTGAATGATATGGGGTTACATCCAAAAAAAAGAAAGAAAAAAGAAAAAGTAAAAAAAGAAAGGGAGCAGTGATTGCTGAATGGTGCTTTCTGTCTTGTGCATATTGAATATTCATAAAGTAATGGTCTTGGAGAATTCTGAAGGATATTTCACATCAAAGTACAAATGACATGGTTTTTTTGTGCATAAGTTTAGAGTATCAGATTTTCTCGGTATAAGATCTCAAGTAGAATCAGTACCAGCCATATGAAATACATGAATCTGACATCAACTTTATATTTTCTTTTCTTTTGTTTGTTGTTTTTCCTGTTGTGGTTCATTCTTTCATACCCTCTTCATGTGTAATAAAATATGCAACTATGCTTAAAGATAGCCGGATAGGGTGCATAAAGCCGTGTTGAGTGTAATGTGAGGTAGGCCTCGGCCATCCATGGTGGCTAAGCTTTTAAACCTTCATTAAAATTGTATAATCATGGAGATATATGTTTATTTGCATGATGCCAGATATTGTACTCTCATGGTTGGTAGATTTCTATGGGGTCATTCATGGGGATGCCTTATGTAGCATAACACAGGAAGTGTCAACTTCTGATGTCACAAATTATCCATACCTCATTTACTTCTGTTAAGGAGCCCAAATTGCCTGATTTGTTTGAAACTGGGCATGGTCATGTTAATTTTGCAGAAAACTGATTTGATGCAGTCGAACTATTGGAGATATGCTCGGCACAATGCTGGCAGATGCTTGCTGCAAGGGATCTCTTTGAGCAAAAGCAAGATTTTATCAGAGCTCCTTTTTTTTTTTCAATAAGTTTGACAAACTCCACTTCATTCAATATCTATTGAAATGTCAATCTTTTGGGAGCACATAATTTAGAATTTTAGATCATTTATCATACAGTAAAAGTTTATGAAATGTCTGCATCTTTTTAGACTTGGGGCATTCCAAATATGCCAGCATACCTGCTACTCTTGGTTTCGTCAGTCAGAAATGTCCAAGCTTGATTATGTAGTTCAACATTTCTAATTTTCTATTTGTCATTCGTGGATGGAGAAGCCTTTTGTAGCATAACATAGGATGTTGCAACTTCTGATGTCGCAAGTTATCCATACATCATTTACTTCTGTTAGGTAGCCCAAATTGCCTGATTTGTTTGGAGCTAGGCATGCTTAGGTTAATTATGGAAAAAACTGCCTTGATGCTCAGATGCCAAATTAGTGTAGTTGAACAATTGGGGATATGCTCAGCAAAATGCCAACAGTTGCCTGCTGCAAGGGGTCTCCTTGAGCAAAAACCAGAACACAAGCTCTTAAAGATTTTACAAAAATCTCTTGTTTTTTCTAGCTTGAGAAACTCAAGTTCCTTCAAAATCTATTCAAATGTTAATTTTTTGGGAGCACATCATTTAGATCATTTGTCAATCTTAGATAGTGTCTAGTATCTGGGACATCAAAACTTTATGAAACATCTGCATCTTTTTCAATCCTGGAACATTCTGAATACATCGGCATACATGCTATAGTGCTACATTTGGTTTCATCAATCAGATAATATCTGAGGTAGCAAATGTGTGAAGCAGTCTTGCTAAGATGGACAGAAGTTATTTTTCAAAGGTCATTTGAATTAGTTGAAGCTTCTTGCCAAGGTAGAAGAAAGCAGGCTTAGTAAAATGCACCTTGATGAAATAACTCTAAACTAAAGACAACTACAGAAGACCAGTAAGATGGCTTTACAAGAACTTGATTGTTTGAAACAAAGATTGCCAAACCGGTACCGGTCGGCGTCATTACCGGTTCGGTACCAGTACCGAATTGGCAAAAAAAAGAGCATGTGGCATTTAAACTAAAGCCACAACCATAGGCTGTGGCATTTAAACTAAAGCCATTAGTTATGGTTGTGGCATTTGGCCAAAAAGGCCACAATGCGCGCTGTGGCCTTTTCAAAAAGTCACAGCGCCCACGCGCTATGGCTTTGGGCCGCCAAAAGCCCAAAATAAATGGAATTGGTGCGGTTCGCACTGGTGTAACACTATAATTCCGGCCCCATTGGGCTGGAACCGTTTTGTATAGTTGAACTGTATTGGTCGGAGCTGGTATCGGTTTGATTCATGCCGGTTCAGCAGACCTTGGTTTGAAATAAACATACTATGAACAATTATATAAGAGGAATGTAATTAGAATTTATGGTAGATTAGTAGGTAAGTAGAGAGTGCAAAAGTTTGCTGGTAAACTGTGAGGGGTAGTTGAGGGTGTGTAAATAGGTCCTATTACTCATATATTGAACTGTCAAATTGAAAAGGATTTTATGTTGGATTAACTGACCTCATGATAGCTCAAAGTTGGTCAAAGTTGTATCAGGATTTGACAGAACCTTTGATGATCACCGGCTGATACTTTAGTACTTAATAGCAAATTAGCAAGAATTACTAACATTATCTGGTTGAACTGTTCTAGGAACCATGCTCTATCTCCCTGTCCTACTCCATTTTAAGACACTATTTTAAGCAATGCTCAATGGAAATATTGTTGTTCCCTTCATTTTATCTTATTCAAGTTCAACTTTGTTCTTCCAGGCTCCACTAAAAAGGGATGTTGATGGTACAAACCTGATTGCTGCAATGCTTTTGAATTTAGATTTGGTTTTATCATTTTCAAGTGCAGTAATCAAAAAGTCTGCACTCAAAAGATGAACTCTTGATACTCATATCTATGGTTGCTAATCTGACTAGGCAGTTCTAGACACTTCCCCCCTCGAGCACCTTAGAAGAAATGCCGAGGTGGCAGTGCAGGCCCTTGGAGTTAAAATTACCTAGATTCATTATATTCGTAGTAATGTAACCAATATTTCACCTGTTGATGGACTTACATGATCATGACTATCCATCCATCTGTCCATCTGTCCACCACAAGTGCGTATATATGTAGCATATATATGGATTAAGCTGTGTCATTATTATATGTGCAAAGGCATTAGCATGAGCAATTGGCGGTTGTTAGGCGCTTGCTATGTATCAAGGTGGTGTCACCATTAGGAACCATGTGCAAAGGACTTATGCGGCCACCTTTGACAAGATTGCTTGTAGTGCAACCTTTCTAAGCAATAAGAAGCTATACTGAACCTTGTATACAATGTGAAAGATGGGAGGTCTAGACAAGGGAGTGAGCTCCAATAGTTTGTAATGTCTAAGCAGATTTTCTAACCTGTTGCCCATCTGGTCTGAAGATGGAGGACGAAAAGGCTTTGAAACCTTTTAGATAGGAATAGGTAATATTAGTTTTATGCCATTTATGCAACACCACATGTTTTATGGTCCTGTGGATGTCTATCAAAGGTTATAAACCAAATTGTGAGTTGATCACTAGTGGTGGAATTGTAGATGAAAGTTGATTGTGGCTGAAATTTGCTGGCATGCAGAAGGAATATTGTATGTGTTTTCCAAACTTGGCTTTCAAGATCCTAAACAATGAGTTTGTGCTCCATTAGCACAATAATTAGTAAACTATTGTAGGAGGCTATGCAAACCAAATATTTAAGTGCTGGTGCTTAACCAAAGATTTATGTGCTGGTGCCAGTTGGTGTGCCAGCGAATGTACCACACCTTGTCAAAATGAAAAAAAAGACCTTACCATCTTTTCTAATTAAAAATAATTTTGAAGAAAGAATGGATTGATGTCATGGTGACCTATAATTTTGAAGAAAGAATAGATAGATGTCATGGTGACCTATGCTGGGCACTGATACTAGCCTGGCAGAGCTAGCAACTATGAGAGGAATCCAGCATCGACAACCGATCGCAATACAATGCATATTGTGGGAAAAATTTAATGATGGAGACCTACAATATCAATGCTCTGCTCAGGTGCCATGAAAGCTGGAGCACAAGTTTCAGGAATAATTATGGAAAGCAAGGTCCACTGTAAGAAGCGCTGCTATGTATATCTTAAAAATACCAAGTCACATGCATGCACGCACCTGCAGACATGCGTGAATGCATATGCACACACCCATGCCCAGCTCTCTTTACACACAAAAGTAGACACTGCTGACATATGAGAGGGACAAATACTTTTGAGAATTCAGTGGAAGCATAGAAGCCATAATGGTATTAAAATACATTATAATATTGGAGGAGTTTTAGATGCTGCTTTTATCAGGTGGCATGGTGGTAGGCATTATGTTGTGATTATAAATGATGATATTTTGCAAGACTAAAATTTGTATTCTCAGTGTTTTGGAACTTCAAACTAGGAGCTTGCTAATCTGGAATTCTTTCAAAAGAAACACTTCTGTTGCAGCTCTTGCAATATCCATGTCATTAGTACTTGAGTCCTCACATTGAGTCATATGCTGTGCTTTGCAGGAAGATGCTTCCTTGCTAGTTCTTCATTCATTTATTATTGTGTAGTTTGTCCTCTAATTTCATGAATGGAACTTTGCTTTTGACTGGTTCATAAAAGAATATTTTGCTTATTTAGAATATTTTCTTTTTCATAAGCATTATTATTAATTCATGTCATGGCTCTTTCATACTGTCAATATGAACGAATGCAGGGGATGGCTAGGTTATGTGCTGGTTGTGGTGCTTCTCTTTATTGCAATCTTCATGCTGCTTACTAGATTTTGTAGTCAAGGCCGGCCAATCAATCATATTAAGGTGATGGCCCCTCCGGCAATGAATACTATGGAGCAGCTCTTGGCTGTTCAAAATGCTATTTCCCAAGTTGAGGAGCTGGTCCAGGATGGGAATATCATTCTCTTAAAGTTACGAGCCTTGTTACTCGCTGTGCCTTCTCAGGTTATTCTTCTTTACCTTCTGTACCAACATATCTCTGATATTTTTTCATTGTGCGTGTGTGCGCATGCCTGGATAAATAATTTAAATTTGGAGCTAAGATCATGGAAATATTTCATCTCATTAGTACAGGGGTTTTAGTAGGAAGTTATTCAGACTGTATGTGATTAGTCATTAGTGTGAGGGAGACGCTATCTTCTTTAATCCTTCCTGACTTTTCCATTTAGCCGCATTGGTGGGTACTTGCACTCTTTCCTTTTTATGTTTCACTACTTGTATTGAGCTCGAAGGTGAGAGAGGTGTCCCCTTTCTTGTCTATCATTATATAAGTGTAAATGCATGGGCATGCACACATATATAGGAATATACAGAACATATCTTTGGATCTGGTGCATGTTACAAATATACTGAATTATCAGGATGACACAGTTCAAGTTCGTCTTTTCTTATACCAAAAAAGTTCTTTCAATTACCTCTCATTCTTTTGTGATGGATGATATTACAGTTCAAGTAACACCACATTTAATACCTGGATCTTGAAACTCACGTTATCTAAATTAGTGAATCACCAAGTGAACCCCCAAGTTTATTGAATTTCACGTGGTCACATTATTGGTTAGCTTGATCTGAGACGATGTCTCTGTCCACAGCCACTTCACAGTGCTTTAACAGGTTCATCCATGTGATAGAAGGTTATTTTCATCTAGTAGCTAGTTGTTGGTTGGATCTTACAGTGCATATGTTTGCCAATTATGTAACGAATTCAACACAGCGTCACCTAGAGGAGTATATGCACATGCAAACATAAGTTCTTAAGCTTTTGTTGGATTATAAGAACTGAGTGAGACAATAGTCTCTTTAATAGATGTTGCCCTTTTTTCCCATATATGCATGCATTTAAATGTCAAATTCTTATATGTAACTGTTTATTCATATGTGAGGCAGGCAACAGACAGAGCTATACTGGTGCTTGTTCTAATGGCCTTGGCTGTAGCCTTTCTACCTGGTAAACTTATCATCTTAATGATATTTCTGGAGACATTCACAAGAAACTCGCCTCCAAGAAGGTCTAGTACAGAGAGGTGGACAAGGAGAATAAGAGAGTGGTGGTTCAGCATACCAGCTGCTCCTGTAGTGCTTGAACGGGACCAAGAAGATAAAAAGAGGAAGTGACCTTGTATATAATCATGTATGCTTAATTGTTTCATGTATCCATAAATAAGATTTTTTTCTGATTACCTACATCAACACCCCAACGTACAAGGCATGGAAATAAGAAGACAAATAACAAAAAGACATTTTCGATTCACATTACTGTATTCAGCTTATATGACATTGCAGTTACCGGAGGCATCTTTTTAACCATCCTCGTCCTTCTTGAGCTCATGCCATGAAAACAATTACTAATGGCGGCCGTAGACTGCTCAAAAAGTTTCATGGTCTCATCCCATGATGGCTGCTGCTCTTTATGAAACGCACCATCCTATATTTCTAATTTTCTGGTGCTACTGGAGCTTTCAGGAGTGCTTTCCATTTTCCTCCATACCCTCTCCCATGTCCTAACGCAGGTATTTTGGTTTCTACGTATGTTCTCCAGTCATTTGCAATCACTTTTGAGGAACGTCAGAGATTTCAGGGTAGGGGATGAGCTTTCGCGCATATATGAAACAAACTTTTATGGCATGCGGGAAGCTGGCTTAACCTGTTTATTGATTGAATTCTTTTTTTTTTTTTTTTGATATTAGAATCTGCGTTAATCTAAAAAGGCCTTGAGTTGGTGATGCAGCGACTGTAGTATGATTCCTAAAAGTGGGCTGCATAATCTGACTTACAACAATTTGATAGGATTTTAATTTTCCTAGCTTTATCCATTATTTGTCATTTATTTTTTGTTAGATTTTAATATAAAAATAGTTTTTTTACTATTTAATGCAGATGCTTGGGTTTCAACTCCACCGAGCCCACTTGGGAGAATCAGTGCTTTAGAAAGATTTCACTAATTCAAACTCCGGAAAGCAATTCAATGATATGGACGTGCAGTCTGTACTCCTATCACCGACACAACTACTGCATGATTCTCTTTTGAAAGCTGTGGTTTCTGCGTCTTTCAACTTATTCCGAGAATTTCGGAATCCGCCATTAATGAAAGTTCTTCCTCACATATGACCTTGTGCTCTAATTAGGTGGTCGACATCGAAATTCCACTCCACCGTGGTGTTCCGCACCGGCTTTCCATATATATATATATATATATATTTGATATCAGAGTCGAGAACGGCTCTTGTCCGATGGTGGGAAGGGTGTGAGGCCCAATAGTCCCACATCGGAAAGACTCGTTCCAAAGTCTGGGCATATGAGGCGGGTGTCTTCTAATCCTGCAGACGCGTTTTGGGTGGAAAACAAAACCGGGGAGGGATGAAGGACGCTTGCGTGAAGCCCCGGAACCGGACAATATCTGGCAGGAGAGCTCCGTATTTTCCCCTCATGTGGCCCTCACGTGCTCCGCGCATATATATATATATATATATATATATATATATATATATATATATATATATATATATATATATATATATATATATATATATATATATATATATATATATGCCTTTTCCGAAAGAAAAGAAACTTTTCCTTCTGTTTTACTTGACCACTAAATTGTAACTCTACTGGGAATAATAATCCCTGATTGGATATCGAATTGGCCTCCGCCCTTCTCAAAAAGCGAAATAAATTACTTGTAAAGTAAACAAGTACCATATTTTATCATTACTTTCGATTTTCATGAAAGAATTTCCAATATCTGAAGATATTAACGTTCCACATGCATATTAATGGTTGGTTCCAAAATACATTTCATTTAGAGACAAGGAAGTAAATTCTGCAAACTTCTGAAGGATCTTTTTAATTAAATTGCTTTCGGAAAGTTTATATATGGAGTATTTGACTAGGGCCATTTTAAATGCAATAATTTTCGGAACGACCTTGTTGAAGTGTTCTCTAATCTATACGGACCATGCAGTGGATTTTATTTGATGCTATTTGAAATGATTCATGGCCTCCGTAGGTTTTTATGACGGAGGCTGCACAGCACACTCTAGCTCGATCAGTAAATCGAGATCCTTAAATCACATATATGAACTCTATTTTTTTATTGTGTGTGTTATCCATCTATGTTTTAGCAACTATTCTATTCTTGGTTATATCCCGAAGTTTTTGTTATATAGAGCCCCCATCATATTCATGCATAATTTCTAATTATCGAGAGTGCAAGTAAGTTTCAGTTGCCTGGTGGTATGAACGTCCTGTATTCTGATCTACTTGCATTCATGTTTTATTTTCCATGGGAATGATCAGTTTTTCGTGTTCGTTATTTGCCCTGCATTAATACCTTAGTATGAACTGCATTACGTCAGCGAACTGCCTTGCCATGCAAACTTCTTGATTGTAAACAAGTCTGATCTCTTAAGCTTGTTCGGATTTTGATGACAAAAAAAGAACCAACGAAGAAGCATTACAAAATCCATTTTATTACAAGAACAAGAAAATGAAAACTAGATGCAGGCCTCCAACCTCCAATTGCAAGGAGTCCAACAACGAATGAATTGAATCATATTATTCACATTTGCCCCGCTTCCTGAGCTCATAGGATCACCCAACCAAAAGAAACGAAACTAGAAGAATTATTACCAATCCATGGAAATCAGGCCTCCTGCCGGTCTCATCAGTACTCCGGGAATGCCTTCATGGCCTCCATCATGGAAGGCGAGATGGCGCCGCCCATGTTCGGAATGGACGGCGAGAACACCGCCGACTCCGGGTATCTGTAGAAGGACCTCGGCGGGCAGAAGAAGTCCGAGGAGTTGGGCGTGAAGAGCGGGATCTCCGACAGAAACGGGTTAGACGGTGGTGAAGGGTCGAAGCCAAGCGGCGACATGGCAGCGGCAGATGGCAGCGAGGAGCAGCCGACGTGGTGGACGACGTCCCCGGCGATGCTGTAGTTCTCGGACGATGACGACGAGTCGTCGGTAGCCGCATGGACGGTGTCGGCGTTCTTGCGTGTAATGTTGGATGGCGGGGGAGGGGGATTGTTTGCGGCGGCGGCGGCGGCAGCGTCGTCGTTGTCGTCGGTGGAGTGGGAGAGGCCGGTCAGCTTCTGGACCAGGGCCATGAAGTCGCGGGCCTGCGTGTGGATGATCTTGGGGGAGTGTGTGTAGATGATGACGGGGTGGTGGCGCTGGTGGTGGTGGTGGGTGCTGGAGGAGGAGGTGGTGGTGGTGGTGGAGGAGGAGGATGATGATGATGAGGAGGAGGATTGCTTGTGGATAAGGTGGGAGTCCTTGTGGATCTTGAGAGAAGCCGGGCGGGGGCCGCTGATCTCTCGCGACGAAGGGCTCATGATGAAAATAGAATTCAAAAGGATTCAAGGAAGAGAGAAGGATGGAAGGAGAAGGGATGATGATAATGGATGAAGGAAGGGGAGGAGGAGGTGGTGGTGTTTATTTTTGAGCTGGAAGGAATGCTTTATTTGGGGTTGGTGGGGGAGGATATATAGAAGGGAGGGAGGAGGGCAGGAGCCAGCCAAATTGACCGTTGACAAAAAGAAAGGGTAAGCGTGATGTGGTGGCGGGATTGCAGGGTTTGTAGGGGGAGGCCGTTGGTAAAAGGGAGTTGGAGGGAAGGTTACATGTTGACGCGGGAGAGGATGGCGGGAGAGAGGATCGTGGGCGGTTGGGTTCGCGCCCTCTTTCCAAGGAGGGCAGTTCACACGTATGTTTTTGCATGTGGATAAGGTTGGGATATGGATCCGAACCAAAAATAGCATTCTTAACAGAGACGGGTTTCTGTATGAAGCACCTGTTTTAAGCGAGAAAAAAAAAAAAAAAAAAAAAACCAAAACAGAGACGGGTTTTGGTTTCATGGTGCGCGTGAGAGGGAACGGGGGTAAGGATATTCACACGTGTGAT
Source organism: Phoenix dactylifera (assembly GCF_051530095.1). Classification (NCBI taxonomy): domain Eukaryota; kingdom Viridiplantae; phylum Streptophyta; class Magnoliopsida; order Arecales; family Arecaceae; genus Phoenix; species Phoenix dactylifera. The sequence goes on from NC_143194.1 coordinate 25,957,354, forward strand.
CATTACATGACAATGGAACATGTGTGTGCCAGCTGGCTGCCAGCTCTCAGCCTTTCATCTCTTCTCCATCAAGCCACATTGGACACGTGTTACGCGGTAGAGGCAGCGCTAGCTATGCGCCTCGTAGTGGTTCATTCAGGGAATGACGACGTGGTGTTTGTTACTTTGTGGAGGGCCAAATATAGTTTTGGCGAGGTATGATTCTCGTGGGAACCAAATCACTTAGGATCTAACTTTACCATTTGGATCTAATAGAAAATGAAACGAAAAAAAAAATCAAACCCTTAAAATTTGCATGAATTTAATATATTCTTCCAGACTACTAGGAAAATAGTTTATGTACCAAAAAAATTGAGAAACCGGTTTAATATTATCTTAATCAAAACCCTAGTCATAGGCCAGATTTGGGTTTTTCTAATTAGAGAAAAGATATTCTAGCATTGTTATCAGATACCATAATGCTAGACTTGTGACAGCCGGAGGCTAACATATCTTCGCCATTAATTACTATCATTGGAGCAGAATTAAGAACTGCGTGAGAGGGTATGATATATGTGATGTTTGTTCTGGACGCGGACTGCATTCATCTTGAAAGAGACTCGACTATAATGATCAAAAGAATTTGAGGCCGGTAAAATGATATTGGCGGATCGGAGTTGCTCCGTGATACATGTGGGCTATCGAGAGAGTGCAGCTTCTTTCGGACTCCTATGTCTATCGGAGAAGAACAGTGCTGCCGACTGAGTCGCGTCCATCATTTTGATTTTTTTTTATTTTTAGAATCAAGTGGTCTTTTTTTCGCGCTTCGCTATTTTTTTTAATTCACTTATACATATTTAGTATTATTTAGTGTGTGGGGCCATTGTATAAAAAAAATATCTAGCTTTCTCTGCAAGCATCTAAAAAATTCATGGTCAACGTCTTCACCACCGTGACATCAAACGAAGCGGCGAGTTCAGGTACAGCCGTAACGCGCGCATGAATACTATGGCCGTCCTGCGGTTCGGCACACGTTTTACTACTACACGAAGTCCGATTGCTTTGGATGTGGACCAAGGTGAGTTGATGAGAAAAAGGCATCGATCCCATGGAAAAACCTTGAATTATATGATAGATCTGGGGCTCCATGATTGATGAGCCTAAAGCGGTGTGTTTTGTTTTATGCAATTGGGTTGGCCACTTTCTGAATTCTCGTGTTCTGCTCTGCCGGTCCTTCGAACACGAGGTTAGGTAGCCATTCCCCACGAGAGAGATCGAGGCATTCAAATTTTCAAAGATCAACTTTGGTCAGTGGAAACTTTTTAGAGAAAGATGGAACAATCTTACCCGTCTCTCTCATGTTCCTTTGAAGAAGCTAGACTCTACATCTCTCTCTCTCTCTCTCTCTCTCTTTTCCCCCCTCTAATTAATAGCATCTACTTAGGCTACTAGGTTTATTTATCTATTATCATATGCAGGCAAAGAAAAACGTAGGATTAGTATGGAGACTTTTCCCCTTTTAATCTTTTGATTTGCTCCTTTCCGGACAAGTACCGTATATTTAGTTTCTTCCTTGAAGGGGCCGGCTAGTTTATTGTGGATAAGCATGAACAAGTTAAAGCATAATTCCTCGCGCTTGTTTGCGTATTTTCTGTTCTTTTCTTTTTAGTCTATACCCCCTTCTTTCTGATAATCTATTTGAAATATTAATCTACGTTTGACAAAATGTATATGTTGAAAGCTTAAAATTGTGCGTTCTTGCTAAAGGAGGCTAGCTTAATGTGCATAGAAACTAAACAAGGACAGATTAAAACATAATTTCTCTCGCGTGCATAATACATTAGGCAAGTAGAGTCTTGCAAGAAATGCACTCCAATCCTTGTTCAAAATACGACGCTATGCACGACCGCATCGTCCTTCACAAAATAATGCAGCAGCAATCAAAGTATAGATAATTTTATTATCTGATGATATTGTTTTAGCAAAAGATGGTAGCTTACCAGAATTACATATCCATTTAGATTGAGTTCAACACGACAACATTAGATTCAATGGAGAACTATTGTCGAATGGCAACTGCTTCGGCAAGTGGGAAACTACGTAGTTATTGTCATACTGAGTGATTTTTTGAATGCCATGCTCTAAAGAAAGGATGTCAGTCATGTTCCAAGAAATCAAGCAATCCAAACCAATGTCATACACGTTGGTGTCATGGGTACCTGAAAAGTACGACCTGTGTAAATCTATTACTGATGGCATGTGTGATCACTTCGTTGAAACCTTTCATTATCTACAATATAGATTGAGATCCACATCATTTGATGGGGTCATGACCCCTGACCCTGAACGAAATGGTGCCGGCCATACATATATATATATATGTTCTGAAGTTGCGACCGTGAACAAAGCCAGCAGCTGGTCTTCCTTTGATCACGGCTTCATCGGACAAAGTAAATTCATCACAACTACTGGTTTCGGCTAAATATATATATCGACATACTTTGGTGCACTTTGACCTTTGACATTTAGAGAGGAATTGTGCTTCTGTAAGTCTAGTCAATTGTTGCATGTCCATGCTGTGAACATCTTTTGACAACAATAAAAAACAATAAAACTAAAGTACAAGTTTGAGAGTTTTCACACAAACCATATTATTCCTTGAGTAGTCAACATTAGCAAAAAAAAGGCTTCATCCTAACGCTGCTATGAGTAGAATTTTCAATTTCTCATTGAACGAACTAAGTGATGGCGATTTTTTTTCTCTCCCCTTTTCTTTTTCTTTTTTTTGAGAAAAAGGTTAAGTTTATGGTGGTACTTGGGTATGAATTAATTTATGGTGGTACTTGAGTATGCATTCTCCTTATATTTTGGTCATCCATATATATTGTCCTTGAGAGCTAACTATTGCAATTAATATAGGAATTTGGCATCAAAAGTTCTCAATATATAATTTTCCATTGCAATATGTTTTTTTTAAACAAAACAAAACAAATTCTAGTTAAGTACATGAAAGGTTAGTCATTTACCATGATATTATTAGGTTACTAAAAAAATAAAGATGGCAAGTGATTGGAAATGCATACGGATAGAGTCAAAATTCCAATAATCATAACAATTTAGTAACATTCATGTGTAGCTTGGTAAGAGTCTGGTGCCACCCTGGTTGCTCTAATTGGAACTATAAATATTTTGGCAAGAAGATTTGATCGTGGTCTTTTGTCTCTTTTGCCAACTCAGAATTATATGAAAATATTCACTCAAAGCCAAATGAACATTGGAAGAGCATCAATAACAGTGACCTGCATAATTTTATTTGTACAATGATGATTGATCAACATGCTTCAAGAATCCTTTATTTGTACATACATATTATGGTTTTCAGCCCTTTAATTTGTCAAGTACTAAAAACGATTTTTTTTTAATGAGAAAATGGGAGAAAGATTTACTCGTTTATAATTATCTAGATCCCAATACTTAGAAAGAACTACTAGGACAAGTCTCAGATCATAAAAACTACAAATATCTGCTTTGTATATATATAAATATATTACAACAACATTTATCTTAAGATTTTGAATGGACAAGTTGGTTCAAATCTAGCCTGGCAGGCCTTTATGACCAACAACCACTAGGCCCTTCTTCTGGTCCAGAACCAAAGAAGTTGAAAGCCCGATAGACTTAATTAGCATTGAAATGTAGCCCACCTAACCCCCAGGAGGCAAAGATGAAAGGCTACGTTCCAAAAGCTGCTAAAAAAATACCTGGCATAAAAAAATAAAAGAAAACAAGCTACGATACCATATGGAGGATAACCAGTTTAGATTCTTATAGTTTCTTGGACCATTCAATCAAAATATACGGATCTCTAAGAGAGAAAAAATATATGCACTAGAGCAAAACTTGAATAGAATAATTATGGGAATCTGGAACGTGAACAACGCTACTATGGGCCTCGTTCATCAGCTAGCTATTGTAAATTAAGATCAACGCGTAAGCTTCGATGTCGAAAGGCCTGCTTTATATATTGCCATATTATAGCATAGCCTGGAAGGACCAAACAAATGAAATATTGTTCTTTATTTTTTTTGTAGACACTAATATATCTAGGGACTAAATTAATGCTGTGGCAACCAACTCCATACTTTTTTTATTAATTATTCTCTCAATTTTTTAGTATAAGGACTACCGAGCGTTTGCTCAAATAGTATCTATCTTTTGCTACCTGGGCAGGGAGGTGGGTGTTCAAGTTTGGCTAAAGTAAGCCTTCAATATATAGGGTGGACGTAGTGTAGAAAAATTGGTACCAGCCTATTATTCAGTTATGGGCATGCAGCGAAATATTATTTCATCACGATTTTTTTTTAAAAAAAGAAATATTATGCATGAAAATAAAGTTGCAGACTTAGATACAGACATTACTGGAATGCTCATGTTTATACTTGTTTTGCAAATAAATTAAGATACAGAATGGATTAGATATTAGCTGATCCATTTTCACTCCTAGCAATTTGTGAGTCTTTTTGAGCTAACTTCCGAAAGGAGTGTGACTTCTTTACAAACTCTGTTAGGCACGCAGAGTCTAGGGCTCATTGGAACACTAGATTGAGCCTATAAAAAGGCACTCCGCTTTCCCTTTTTGCATTGCCTCTCATTCTCGATCAGTCACCGGTGATTTCGTCAAGTTTCCCTTTGGGGCTCGTTTGGTTCGCAGGAAAACGAAGGAGGAAAGTGTGGTCAACGGGAAAGTAATGAAATGCCTCTTGTTTGGTTGGAGTTTTCAAAGGAGAGAGATGGGAAAGTTGTATTCCCATGGGAATATGATTCCCACATTTCATGGGAAAGTCTTTCCCATGAGAAACATGGGAAAGTTACTTTCCCATGAGGTGGGAATCACTCCTTTTTTATTTTTTCCCAAAAAAACCCTTCAGCATTAAAGAAGCATTAAAGAGGCATTAAAGACCTAATTTTTATTAAGGGCATAATAGGAATTATACATAACTTTCCTAGGAAAGTGGATGGTCAACCAAACATAAGTACTTTGGAAATTAGTCACTTTCCCATGGTTAACCAAACATGTCAAAAGTACTTTCCTAGGTATCCTCTTCCTAGGAATCTGATTCCCAGGAATCATATTCCTAGGAGGGAAAATACTTCCCGCGAACCAAACGAGCCCTTGATTCCAGCTGAAAAATTTTCCTGTATTACCGTCGATTTCTTATTGGGGTTGAGGTATTGACCCCTGACTTTTCTTCTCCTTCTCTTTTACGACCCCAAAGACCACCTTTGATGGCCTGATTAGAGTTGTTGGCTGCCGAATTTTGGCCGAGAAGGGAAAGCCCTCTTCTCTTCTATTTTTATCTTCTTCTTCACGTCCGGTTGGCTATCGCCGCTAAGGGCGTTGCTGCTGCCTAAGGTGGCGGCTGTTGTTGCTACCGTTGTTATCGGAGGCCACTGCCATGGGGAGGGGGGGGGGTGGTTGGCCACAACTTCTTCTTCTTTTTTTTCTTTTTTTTTTCTTTTTTTTTTTTTTGCTAAAGCGGGCATTTCATATATCACAGATACAAATACACCCTAAAGAGTCAGAATACAAAATGTCCCGAAGTGCTCCGGGCATCTCTCTCTTCTCAGCCCATAGGGTGCCTCCAGAGTGGCTCGCAATAAACGCGGCCACCCAGTCGGCCGCCCCCATTGGCCTCATGATATACATGCATAGCCTGTAGCGTGACCCCCTCTCTCACCATCATCCAAATGTCGTGAAGCAGAGGATGAGCACCTCCGTGACTAACCGGGCCCCTACGGATCCAACTAATCACCGTAGCTGAATTACCCTCCAGAAGAACCGAGCTCGCCCGAAGTACCCGCCGCGCGTAGGACAGGCCCATCCAGGCCGCTCGCAACTTTGCCCCTGGAACAGAAATATCAAAAATCTGACGGCCTCCTGCTGCCACCACATCAGACCTCGGGTCCCTAATAACGAATCCGGCCCCTCCCCTCCTACCACCATCCAAGACAGAGCTATCAAAATTGACCTTGAGGAAACTCGGGGGTGGGGGCTCCCAGGTAAAGAATACCCTGTGTGGAGCTGCCGAAGCAATGTGGGATCCCCAGATGTCCCGAGCTATCAAAGGTCTATGAGCTGGCTCTACCTGGATAATCTTTGTCGTCTGAGCACAGACCCGCTCCATCACGAATCGTAGGGACAGCCGGCGCTCACCAAACACCTGGGCATTCCTGGCTAGCCATATTTAGTACGCTGTACAAGACGCCCTAATAGCCAATCCCCGCATCTGAGGAGCACCAGCCCAAAGCCGAACCTTCTCCAGGAAAAAAACCCCACTCCTCCAGGTATCCCCCGGGATCCCAGTCAAATTCCAAACAACTCTCGCCCATACGCAGTGGAATAGAACATGATCTACCGACTCGTCCGCCCCACAGTCCGGACATGAGGGGGAAAGGCTCATACCACGTCTACACAGCATTGAGCATGTCGGCAACCGCGCCAAGGCCACCTTCTAGAGGAAAAGAGCAACCCTCTAGTGTAGCCCAAACCTCCACACCCAGCCACAGTCTAGTCTCGGCTATGAGCCGGGCTGAATAAGCCGGGCAACATCGCCGATCCCAATGCTCTCTCTTCTTTCTCTCCCTCTTGTTTCTCTCTTTCTCTCTCTTGCTCTCTCTCTCCAATGTTTCTCTTTTTAGCGCTCTTTCTCTCTGTAGATATTTTAAGACTAGAGAGGATCCAAATATTTGGATAAACCCGAGTTGACCAGTAGGAGGGGTCTCAGCTGATATTGTGCGATTAGAGGTCTCGAGTCGGCATTGTGCGACCTGAGGGTTCGGGTAGGCAATGTTAAATTTTAATATTATTCTATAATTTCGTACCATTGATCGTGGTTATTGTGGTTACTTTGATAATTAGGCTGATCTTGTAGTGGGACAATTGACTGGGCAAGAAGGTGTCGAGCAGACCACGTTGCCCTTGAGTTCCTAGATCAAGGAGAGAATCAGTATACCCAGTGTTTGAGTCTGAGATAAGATGTTCTGTACATAATCACCTTTATGGATAATATATATTTTGTAACATGTGTTGATGATTTGGGATTTGCATTGTTTTCTATATGACTACTTAATGATTTTTGGCATATATATTTCGTTAATATATAGATATATTAAATATTGGTGATTATGGCTACTTGGATTATGGTTTTGGGTGTTGGGATATGATATTGATTATTGTGGAATTTGTGCATGAAATATAATATGAAAATATATTTTTCTAAATATAAATGAAATTGAATAATTTGATTGATAAACAGAAGAATTTAGACTAGACATATTATAGATTGCTAAATCGTGACATATCAGTTTGCCACCACAGGCCGAAGTGCAGATATTCTGGTTTTCCACTACAGGCCGAAGCGTAGAATTATGGTTTGCCAGTTACGGGCTAAAGTGTGACCATAAATAGTCCAAATCAGAAAGATAACAGTCGATCGAAAATCTGGATAAAAATTAAAGATTAAAAATAAAAATATACTGTATGATAACATCTTACATATTTTCTGGAAGGGGTTATATGTTTGATGACATACATTTATGGATGCATATTTATATATATATTTTTTTGAGCTATGTTGAATAATCAGTATAAGGCTTTATGATTTTTGTCTGCATTTTGATGATATTTGTAGTTAATCCTTATTTTAAATTTACTATATTTATATTGGTGTGATTGTGTGAAATTTTTATTTGGCTATAAAGCTCGCACCACATTTTTCTTCTTTTTTTGGAGTCCTAGGATGCATAGTTTCGGATGGGTGAGACTGCAAATGGGTCGGGTTGACCCATGACTCGATCCGACCTATTTTAAAGGACCCATAATGCTAAGTTGGATTCTAAAATTGGACCTATTTTATTTTTCAAATCGGATCTGGGTTTAATAAATCTAGACACGATTCGGATCTGATCTGATCCATTAGTTTTTGGCTAAATTTTGGAACGTTTATTCATGACCTGATCTGAATCTGGATTACTCATTTGGACTTGCTGGCTCATAGGCCTAGGCCGCAGCCTATAGGCCCAAGTCGCTCCGACTCTTCCCGCAACCTTTTCCCCGCCTCTGTATCCAAGGACTCACGAGTACGAGTACCGAGGAGATGGCTCTATCAATTGCCATCTACTTTTGAGATACCTTCTAAAGCATTTTTCAAGGAAAAGAGCTAGTGCGGGGGGATGTTTTTGTGCGGGGGAAGAGGCAAAGCTCAAAACCCTCTCCTTCTCCTCTCCTTCGCCCTTGTTTTTGTGCAGCATCTTATCCTTTTCCCCTCTCCTTCTCCCCTACCCCGCTTGTCTCCAAAACCCTAACTCTCTCTCGAATCCATCTAGCCATGGGAAAGTCGAAGGCAAAGCTTGGCCTCAAGCCCAAGACGAAGCAGAACCACCCCACCGTCACCGCCACCCACGACCACGACTTCATCCTCTTCGGCGCCGAAAGTGGTAGCACCTCCGGCGGTTGGGGTTGCGGTGGGGGCTCCGATGACAACTCCTCCGGCTTGCCCACCCCTGACCACCTCCACCGCCTCCTCGAGCCCTACACCAAGGACCAGCTCATCGGCTTTCTTCTTGACGTCGCCGTTGCCGACCCTGACCTCCTCGCCTGCATCCATGTCGTCGCTGATCATGACGTCTCCCACCTCAAGATCTTCATCCACGGCCTCGGTTGGGACGCCACACGCGAGACCCTCCTTCAGGTCTTCGATCCCTAAGAACCCATCAAAGACTGCAACGTTGTTGTTGACAAAGTCACGGGCTGCGCCTTCAATCCCTCCGTCCGCCCCCCTTGTTGTTGACCCGGACTCGACCCAGATCCGACCCGAATTCGACCCGAACACGACCGAACCTGATTTTTTTTGGATCGGGTCTGGGTTATATATGGACCCGACCCGACTTGAGTTACCTGTTGGATCAAAAATTATAGCCGTGGATCCGATCCGACCCAATCTTCAAATAGGTCGGGTTCGGATCCAAAATTAGGACTAGAAAAAGAAACAGGTTGGGTCGGGGTCACTCAAGCCCGATCCGACCTGACCCATTCCCCCTACGGATGGGTTGGGCGTGGAGTTCGAACATTAGAATTATGAGTTAGTTAGCCAGTTTATTTTCCGATACCGATGAACATTTGAAAATCTTATAATAGAACCAATTTGATTATGATGGTTTATCTAGTTAGATTATTCGACTATTCATTGTTGAATTATTGGATATTTGTTTATTTTAGGCCTTGTATGTTCTCTATGGCATCACTCTAGAGCTCATGCGGCGGTATCATGTAATCAATCCAAGTGACGGGTTCGGGGCGTGACAATAAGACTGCCTGTTATGTGACTTAAAAGAAAAAATATAAAGCGTCATCCGTGAGAATGTTCGCCGATATTTTTCTATTCTTTCTTGTCAAGCCGTCGTATCCATCTGTGAGACTTTTCTTTTCCTCGAGTTCCTTTCTCTTGTTCCAAAATTTTGAGTTTCTTCCTCTGCGTGGTCATGAATTATATTTGCTAATACATACAGTATATGATCAAGTAATTTATACTTAGCAAATTAGCCGTCCAATCCATACATATCTTCGGACTGGACAAATTTCTGAACATCATGTTAAGAAATTCAAAGACAAGATGAACTGGGTGCTGGTCCCCTGGATGTCAACATCTCATCCCTAATTCACTTCGTTCTATCACCTGATGGTTGATGGTCGGTCAGTAGACTTTAAAACTGGTGGCCTACGCTCGTAAACGGCAGGGCCCGCAGATAACATTTGGATCGGGACGGATAAGCTCTTCCATGCAACGCCTAATGGAAATAATCTTTTTTGATGTAAATACCCAATAGAAATAATCATGAACATAATTCTGCCACTTTTTTTTTTTTTTTCTGAAAAAAAGAGGAAGAGGGGAGGAAGGGACAAGCCCACCCCCGCGTAGCAGCCCCACACTGGGCCCTCCTCCCGCCAGGAGCATGTTCGATGCGGGCAGAATGACCGTTTGGTATAGGCCCAGCTCACCAGGCCCCAGCCATATATTACTTATACCCTCCCCACCCGTGGCCTCGGCTCATTACCCTACTGGGCTCTGGCACGAGTACCTCGTGTGAGTACGTCACACCTGGCACCACCCAGGCTACCAGCCGACCAGTAGCACTTCTAGACCCCGTGTCCAGGCGCGGGGCATACGGTCTCCAAATTTAATCGACGCCCATGCATTTCGAACCTGGAACCACTTGGTTAGAAGTAAACGCCCCGTTCCAACTGGACTACCACCTTGGTGGCAATTCTGCCACTTTTCAGATAAGCCATCTAGAATTGTTAGCAACTTAGCATGTTGCCAATACTAGTTGCTTGATTAATTTTGCTTTTTGCAAAAACTACCTGGGATTGGAATATCTCGTATTTGAAATATAGCATCCATATGGCCATATACTAGTATCCGGATTACAATAGTTATTTGCTACAACTACTTCAGCTTGGAATGCTTCATAAGTGGAATAATATTAAAAATTGTAAGAGATGAGCAAGCGGAAGTTTAGAAGAGAGGAAAATTCGATATATTTTCTGTTAGCAATATATTATCTAAATAAACAAATAAATCTAAAAATTACAAATAGTAAAAAATTTTAAAAGAAATAATATATGTATATATTATTTGGCATCAAAATAATTCTATTTTAGCAAAAAAGAAATCTATTCTAGCACAAAATAAACCTATTCATTTAATATATTTAAATCATAAAATTGCAAATACTACAAATCTACTAATATTAAATTTAAAATAAAAGTTAGAGGAAATAGCTTGATTGAAGGCAGGTCGAAGCGCGTAGACATTATCCCAAAAAAGTATTTGCCCCCACGTACGGGTCTCCTGACAATTCTCTTTAGAGATACGACGACCCTAAACTTCTTCTTCGGTACGTCTCGGAACAAGCTAAATCGAATCCGATCGAACTTGCAGATCCAGCGAAGAACGAAATAAAAAGAATAAAATAAAATAAATAGAATTGCAAAAATGAAAATCAGAAGTGGCTAAGAGGAAAAACTTTTCTCCAAATTTTTTTTGGTATTTTTCTCTAATTTTTCGTGTCCTGAAAGGGATGAAATGAAGGGGTTTATATAGGGGTATTAGTCAGGAGCTTTTTGGTCATTTTTGCAGACGCGTCCGCAATAATTATGCGGAGGAAAACCGCAGCGGGCGCCAGCTGGCTATTGCGCATGCGGCCCGAGAATGGCCCCATGCGCATTTAATTTTTTCCACAATCCCCCACAAAAAATTATTTATTTTTTTAAAAATAATTTTAAAATCAAAATAAAATGCTGGATATTTTATATTATGTAATAGGTGTAGGTACTTTTCGGTTTGAACCTTCACTTAGTGACAGTTGATTACATCTGTGGAGCCAAGGTGGTCTTAACCTTGAACCTCGGTCCATGGCTCAGATTAAATCAATAGCACATATAATATAGCCCGATCTAGGTTCTAAGCGGGTTGCGCTAATATGGCCATGCACAGGTATCTTTCATGTACTTTTTTAGAAAATCACTTATTTTTCATAATCGCGGCATCACGACTGCACATATAGGTGAGTCCTAATAAGAAAGCTAGCAAGAAGGCTCCTGCCTCTTAGATCTCGGACTCATTAAGAATTATACAAATAAACTCATATTACCGCTTGCATTTATAAGCACTAGCGCCATAGGGATGAGAAAAATATAAAATAGTGTTCCTCTTAGTCACACTCTGATTTGTTTTTACCCATTGAACTTTTTAAGATTGGGTTCCCACCGTGGTGATCTATCTTTATGGGCTAAGCCCCATCCCTTTTGACGACTCTAGAACTACTATTCTATACAAATATTTTGTAAGCTGATCAGCTAAATTATTTTCCGATTTTACAAAATTTAAAGCAATAACGTTATTTTTTAATTATATCTTAATGATTTATGACACACTTTTAAGTGCATGTTCATTTTTTACATTAGCATTTTCTTGGCTGCGCTTATCTGTTGCAGATTTATAATCACAATGTAATGAAACAGGTGGTAACTGTGACTCATCTATAGGAAGATCTATAAGTAGATCTCTGAGCCACTCAGCCTCAGTGCTAGTGGTATTTAAAGCTATCAGTTCAGACTTCATGATACCTCTAGATATTAAGGTTTGTTTGGTGGACTTCCAAGACACAGCAACACCTCCTAGAAGAAAAACATATCATGTGGTAGATTTAACATCTAAGGTATCACTGATCCAGTTGGCATCACTATAACCTTCCAGAATAGTAGAAAATCCACTAAAGTACAAACTATAAGACTTGGTACCCTTAAAATACCTAAGGATTCTTTCTAATACTGTCCAGTGATCTCTATTTGGATTAACAGTATAACTGCTAAGTCTATTCACAACATATGCTATATCTGACCTGGTATAGTTTGCTAGAAATCCTAGTGAGCCTATAATTTGAGCATATAGGCTTTGAAGGATAGGAGTTCCTAAGTTCTTCTTAAGGTGTGTAGAGGAATCAAAGGGAGTAAAAACAAGCTGACAATCGGTATAATTAAATTTATTGAGAATCTTGTCAACATAATGACTTTGGGATAACTTAATACTATTTGCACTTTTAATTATTTTGGTATTTAAAATTAAGTTAGCTTGTCCCAAGTCTTTCATATCAAACTTATGACTTAAGAATTGCTTTACTTCATCAACTATCTGAAGATCTGTCCCAAAGATCAGTATGTCATTTATATAGAGGCACAAGATCACAAATTTATTTCCAACTCTCTTATGGTATACACATTCGTTTGTACTATTGATTTCAAATCCAAATGTCCGTATGGTTTCATCAAATTTCAAGTGTTATTGCTTGGGTACTTGTTTAAGACCATAGAGAGATTTGATTAATCTACAAACTTCTTTTCTTGGCCTGGGATTATAAATCCCTCTGGCTGGTCGATATAAATTTTTTCATTTAAGTCTTCATTTAGAAAAGCTGTTTTCACATCCATCTGATGAATCACTAAATTATGGATGGAGATTAATGCTATTACGACCCTAATAGTAGTAATCCCAGCTACATGTGCATAGACAACAAAGAAATTTACCCCAGGTCTCTGTGTAAAATTCTTGGCAACCAATTTAGCCTTAAATTTATCTACAGAACCATCAGGCTTAAGTTTCTTCTTAAAAATCCATTTGCACCTTATAGTTTTATAGCCAGGAGGAGCCAGTTTCCAAATATGATTTTGGATAATTGACTGCATCTCATTGTTCATAGTTTCTCTCCAAAAGGGTAAATCCAAGAATTTCATTGCATCCTCAAAAGTAGTTGGAGAGTCCTCTATAAGAAAGATATGGAAGTCATTTCTAAAATTTTTTTCTACCCTGGATCTCTCACTCCTAGGTTTTGCTTCTACTTCTATTTCTCTTGTCCTTATTCTACTAGAGCTACTAGCTATACCACTATCTACTTTAGTCCTAAGTGGAAAGGTATCTTCAGAATATGTTACATCTCTGGCTTCTATAATAGTGTTGTTACTAATATCATTTTCTTCTGACTTAATCACCAGAAATCTATTGGCATTACTATTGGCTGCATATTCTATGAATATGGCATCCACTATTTTGGGCCCTATTTTCTTTATCTTAAAATCAGATATTTTCACTTTTGCCAAGCATCCCCACACTTCTAAATAGTTAAGATTAGATTTTATATGTTTCCAAACTTCATATGGGGTTAGATCATTATTTTTGAAGGGAATCCTATTGAGGATATAACATATTGAAACTAGAGCTTTCTCCCACAAATTCTCTGGTACTCCTGAGCTTATAAGCATGGAGTTAACCATATCCATTAAAGTCCTATTCTTCCTTTCTACTACTCCATTTGATTGGGAAGAATAGGAAGCAGTCACTTCATGAATGATTCTATGATCTTCACAAAATTGAGTTCAAAACTTGAGTTAGGATGAGATTTTCTGGGGTATGGCTCAGAGTCTTAACAAAATCAGACCAGAAATTGGGTAGTTTGTCTATCAGACAAGCTACCTGGAATGATTCATCCAAACTGGTTCCATTAGCCCTAAGTTGGTGGATCGGAATTTCAAAATCATGAATTTGGTCATTCATAGGCTTTGAGTCCACCATTCTAAAGTTATTGAAGTCGGATGCCTCGAAACTTTTTACGCCAGCATCATCAAGACCATATTTGCCATCTAGGGTGTCCCAGAGTTCTTTGGCACTCTTGGTTGTATAATAAATGCCATACTATCTTTCAAAAAGGGCACCTAGGATTCTATGGATGCAATGATAGTCTATCTCGTCAGGCGTCCTAGGGGGTGTGCTTGTGGAGGTAGAAGGTTCAGTTTGGAAGGAGGATGAACTCTGGTTTGGGTTTGGATTTTGGCGAGTAGCAGGTCGTGAAGTAGTTGGGTTTGATCCATTATCAATTTTAGTCGTGCTCTCACCTATGACTGAGATCAAGCCTAATGTGGTGAGCTAGAACTGCATTTGGTTCTGCCACCTCCTAAAGTATGGCCATTAAATTTTTTAGGTTTGGGCCATAGGTTCAAGATTATAAAAAAGAGACAGAAACCTGAATGAAGGCAAAAAGTCTATGTTAAAAGATTGCACTAAAATTTGTATTAAATTTTGAATGTCTAGTTGATATATTCAAAAAATAATAGGCAGATCAGCTTCAGATTGATGGTGGAGCACTAGGCTCACTTAAGTCCCAGCCTTTTTTAGGCATGTATGCCATTTTGATAAGCTTTTCTTTGACACTATTAGTTAGTAGATATAGTCACTAAAAATCACACAAATTTAATTTTTACAAAAGCCTAAGTGCAAATTTAAATTGGTTATTGTGTATCAATCAATTTCCGAATTTTTGATTAAAATTATTCGAATTAGTAATAATTGATTACTAATTTAGTGCTAGCAAATCAATTATTATAATTGAGATCTAAAATATCAATTCAATGAATTATATAATTTATTATCTTATTAGATTAATTGATTACTAAGCAAATCAATTATCGTAATTGAGATCTAAAATGTCAATCCAATGAATTATATAATTTATTATCTTATTAGAATAATTGATTACTAATTTTTGTGCTAGCAAATCAATTATTGTAATTGAGATCTAAAATATCAATTCAATGAATTATATATTTTATTACCTTATTAGAATAATTGATTACTAATTTCGTGCTAGCAAATCAATTATTGTAATTGAGATCTAAAATGTTAATTCAATGAATTATATAATTTATTACCTTATTAGAATAATTGATTACTAATTTTGTGCTAGAAAATCAATTATTGCAATTGAGATCTAAAATATCAATTCAATGAATTATATAATTTATTATCTTATTAAAATAATTGATTACTAATTTCGTGCTAGCAAATTAATTATTGTAATTGAAATCTAAAATATCAATTCAATGAATTATATATTAGAATTAATTTATTGTCTTATTAGAACAATTGATTACTAATTTTGTGCTAGCAAATCAATTATTGTAATTGAAATCTAAAATGTCAATTCAATGAATTATAAGATTTATTACCTTATTAGAATAATTGATTACTAATTTTGTGGTAGCAAATCAATTATTGTAATTAAGATCTAAAATGTCAATTCAATAAATTATAAAATTTATTATCTTATTAGAATAATTGATTTCTAATTTTGTTCTAGCAAATCAATTATTGTAATTGAGATCTAATTTGTCAATTCAATGAATTATATATTATAATGATTTATTACCTTATTAGAATAATTGATTGAGATCTAATAAGTCAATTTAATGAATTAATAATTATGTATTAACTAATTTTCAAATTTTTTGTTTGAATGGGATTTGGAAATTACTCTTTGAGGAGTCCAAATAGAGGTATGATAAACCTTGTGGAGGTTAAACAAATTATTACCTTTTTAGAATGATTTACTGAATTATATATTACTAACAAAAAAAGAATAAACACTTCATTGGATTGTTAGCAATATATTATCTAAATAAACAAATAAATCTAAAAATTACAATTAATGGAAAATCTTAAAGGGAATAATATATGTATATATTATTTGGCATCAAAATAATTCTATTTTAGCACAAAAGAAACTTATTCTAGCACAAAATAAACCTATTCATTTGATATATTTAAATCATAAAATTATAAATACTATAGATCTACTAATATTAAATTTAAAATAAAAGTTAGAGGAAATAGTCTGATTGAAGACAGGTCGAAGCGCATAGACGCTGTCCTAAAGAATTGTTTGCCCTCACGTACGGATCTCTTGACAATTCTCCTCAGAGATACGACGACCCTAAACTTCTTCTTCGGTACATCTCGGAAGAAGCCAAGTCGAATCCGATCGAACTTGCAGATCCAATAAAGAACGAAATAAAAAAATTAAATAAATAGAATTGTAAAAATAAAAATGAGAAGTGGTTAAGAGGAAGAACTTTTCTTCAGAATTTTTTTAGTATTTTTTTCTAATTTTTCGTATCCCGAAAGAGATGAAATCAAGGTATTTATGTAGGAGTATTGGTCAGTGCCTTCCGCGAACACGTCCACGGTAATTATGCGGAGGAAAACCACCGCAGGCGCCAGCAGGTG
Organism: Phoenix dactylifera; assembly: GCF_051530095.1. Taxonomy (NCBI): domain Eukaryota; kingdom Viridiplantae; phylum Streptophyta; class Magnoliopsida; order Arecales; family Arecaceae; genus Phoenix; species Phoenix dactylifera. The sequence goes on from NC_143194.1 coordinate 25,974,006, forward strand.
CCCGCTGGCTATTACACATGCGGCTCGAGAATGGCCGCGTATGCATTTGATTTTTCCAAGTTTTTCATGCTATCCAAGCTATACAAGAAGTGACCCTTTTATAGAGAGCGAGACCAAAGGAAGAAGTACAAAGAAGGTGAAGTGCAAAATAGTACAAAGAGTACTGCAAAGAAGAAGTACAAATGTACTTCAAAAGAGAAGTATAAGAGTACAAAAAAAAAAGAAAAAAAAAGAAAAAAAAAAGAGATATATGTAATCTCTCCTCTTAAACTCAAGGTGGTGATATAGAAAACAACTTGAGTTTGCTGGTAAGATAATTGAGATGACACAGTGGGTGAGACCAAAAGAGTGGCCCTTTTATAAAGAGTGTGACCATAGGAAGAAGTACAAAGAAGATGAAGTACAGAGTAGTACAAAAAATACTATAAAGAAGAAGTATAAGTGTACTATTTAAAAAAAAAGTATAAGAGTATAAAGAAAGGAGATATATGGAATATCCATATATCTCAACACAACTAATAGCATAACATTTGATGCGAGGCTTTAGTCGTGATTTACACCATAGTTGGCGAGCCTGCTGGTCACTAGATTTCTTGATACGTCTATAAGGAAAAACATTCACGATGTTGGCTGCTAGGGATCGAAAAGCTGAAGGGATATTCCATGATAGACGAACAATGCTCAATCCATCTCAAAGTCGGATGAATCTCAAATCAAATCCTGATGGTAAACCAGTCTTCTTTTAAGCAGCCACTAGCTCAGGTATGGCTGAGATACATGGAGAACATGAAAGATACTAGTATAGTTGACCATGATACCATGTCCTTATGATTAAGTGTCAACCCTCTCAAAAGAAGAAAAAAAAAGAAGACAAGTTTCTAATTGCACCATGGTTAATATTGCACGGTAGTTAATCTTTAGGCTACATTTGGAAAGTAAATAGCTAACTATCCCTTAAATAAATTTTACCATTGATGTTCACCTATTAACCAGCTAATCAATAAATACATTACTCATTGTTTGGTTGATGCTTCCATGATAAATGGGATAAAATTATAGAAAAAGTGAAAAAGTAGAGAGAGCTTTAAGTGATTGAAGCTATTTCATCCTTCCTCTAAAATAACTTTAACCTGGTTGGTATCTTTTTCACCCATTGACCTAGCAAGTTGTATGGTGTTTTTGGCACCTTAGTTGGACAAGTGCATGCTATCATCTCTAAGTAGCATCCAAACATAGTCTTGGCATGCCAAGAAACACTTTTAAACTAGTTGCAAGATCATGAAATAGGTCTTGCCTAGTAGTCATGCCTCTTGGATTCATAATCAAAGATTTTTGAGTTTATTTTGTGGTCCATTTCTAAAGATTTGAACCTACAAAAATATAATAGTAGGATATCTCTCCCTCTCTAGCTCTCCAAAAAGTGCCATGACTTAATTTTGATTCGCATCCCGCTTTATAACCCAACATTCCTTCTGGTTAGGGATGTCAATAGGATAGATACCTGAATATTTTAGCAGTCTCCGAATCAAATGGGACGGTTTTAATTGAAATTAAATGGGGATGATTTCGATGATGGTTTTAGAAATAAAAAACCGTTATCCAAACCCGATCCGAAACCAAACCCAACATCGAACCCGAAACCGAATATACCCAATATCTCTTAGTACTCCTTATATTTAATATAAATTCTAGCCCTCTATCCCATTCAATCTGGACCTTCCATAGACTATAGGTGGATAAATGACTAAATGAAACAAATCCTAGAGGGCTCTTCTCTACGATTATTATATTTGTTGGACTTATTTTCTTTGATGTTGGTGGATTTAGTTTTAGCTTGGATTATTGTGTTTGTTGGATGGTGGTTTTACTATTTTCAAAATTATCGAGTTTGTTGAATAGTTGTGTTGTTATTTTTGGATATATTTATTAGTTGAGTTAGTATGAATTATATAAAAATTATAGATAATATGTTTAATTTAGATATTACATATGAAAATTGTAAATGAATAAAAAAAAGTTAAATGACTTTCAATTTTTCAATTTACATTTTGGTTTTATATTTTCTTGTGACGGTTATAATTTTTTATTTTAAATTAATTTTAGTTTCGATTTTAATTTTTGAGAGCAATGATGGATTTTAATTTTTCTGCAAAGGCTTGAAAATATAGTAATTATCCTGCAACGAACGAAACAAGTACAAACAAAGCGGAATTTTGCCCAAAGGAAGGGCCGTATCCTAAACAGGAAGTCATTCTACCCGAAAAAAAAAAAACAAGAAGTCAAACACCAGGTACTAATATTCTGGGACAAGGACCATCTACAACCGTCTGATCAAAATCTAACGGTCAAGGACATAACACTGAGCAGCCTTCGAAGAGGTGTCCGGATGGGCTATGGCGAGGGATGGAGGGGCCTTTCAGGCCAAGCATATCTACCGTGAAGCCAATGGGGCTGCGGATTGGGTGGCTGCATTTGTAGCTCGCCATTCCGGAGACACATTGTGGACTGAAGATGGGGAGTTGCCTTTGGCACTCCGAGGTATCCTATTTTTTGACTTTATTGGGTGTATCCGTACCCGACAGGTATGATTCACCCGTATTAGCAAAAAAAAAAAAAAAAAAAAAAAAAAAAAAAAAAAAAAAAAAAAAAAAAAAAAAAAAAAAAAAAAAAAAAAAAAAAAAGAAGGTGTCCGGATAATTTCCGGCCGGCAAGGGAAACATAGTGCATCCCAGAATATTCCAGGTCCCGATACGATCAGCTACAATATCAATTCACAAAACACCAAAACGAGCAACCAAAAATGCCACGTAATCAAAAGCACAGGCACAAGTACAACTGTCCGTTTCCAAGGGCATTTTGCTAAATTGACGGTAAGAGTCACGCCGTCAGCGTCCCCGTCGGATATTAGTCAACCGTCAACCGTCACGTAAAGTCGGTCCCCGGGTTTCCGAGTTCTAGAAGGGGAAGGAGAGCGGCCTCCCTATTCCTCCGCAACGATAGGGTAATAATCGAATGGAGAGCTTGGGTTTCCGTGGTGCCGAGTGTGGCGATGGGGACGTTGAAGACTTAAAAAGTCTTTATATATATATATATATATATATTTTTGCTGGAGAAGACTTGAAAATTCTTCGGTCCCCAAATCCCTTCTTCTATTTCCTCGGCTTTCCTTCTCCTCCCAAAGCCCCCGTCTCCATTTCCATCGATACTCTCCCCAGATTTCTCTCACCAATCCCAATTCCAAGCCATAGGAAAGCGGAATTCGTAATGATTTCCTCGTCTGGGTTTCCTTCCATTGACTAGCTCTAGAGAGAGAGGGAGAGAGGGGGGGAGATGGTGAGAAGGAGGCTGAAGAGGTTCTGTACCAAGGATGCAGTGGAGTTCTTGAATCATATGATGAAGGACAAGCCTTTGCTGCCGTTCTTGATCCCGCTGGGGCTGTTTGCCTGGGCTATTGAGCGTTGGCTTGTGCCTTTCTCCAACTGGGTGCCCCTGGCTGCAGCTGTGTGGGCGACTATCCAGGTCAGTCTTTCTTGCTGTTTGGGTTCGTTTGGGTCAAGAAAGATCGGATCTTGGACTGTCTTGTCGTGGAATTGTGGTGCTTATATGTTGAATTATGCTGCACTTGTAGGTTTATTTTGATGGCTTGTCCTTTTGGGGCTGGAATTCTTGTGCGTGTTTGGTTTCTTTTTTTTCAGTTGTTTTCGTTTCTTCATTAGTGTGCTCGTAGTTTGAAAGAAACGTATAGAAAGCACAATTTGGTTATTTCAGTGGGTGAAAGATTTCTGTTTGACTTGCTGGTGTTCGTTGGTTAGATTGTATTCTGCTTTCTGTTTCAGTCAGTGCTTCTGTTCTTAATTACTGAAGAAAGTGATTGTTTTTTGGGAGGGTCTCGTTAGGATTTCCGGCCTTAGATTTGTTGGAATTGTTGTGATATTTGTGATGCTACTAATCTTCACTGTTCAACCAGTGATTCTGAATCAGTCTGCTTTGACCGTGCACATCTGCAAAACCTTGGCATCCATGGGAAACTTGGGTTCTTGTATACTTTTTGGTTAGATATTCGGATTTATGATAGGTTAATAATGATGATAGCTGGTTTCTGATTGATCTTTGATAGGATGCAACTAAAACTTGAACGTGGGATCAAAATCTAATAAACTCGGTCAGTACAAACAGAAGATGATTTCTGGACTAGAAAGTTTTCATTGTGTTGCGAGTTGGTGAAAACTGTTTAGTATTTGTTGATCAATCTAGACTCTATTACATCAAAGTCTACATACTTTCCAAAACATATATGACATTAGACTCCTTATTGGAGCATAATCATCAATCGTAATACACCGAGGACTATCTAAAAATTAAGTAATCTGAAAACATGATAAATTTAATCTAAAAGATTGAAAACTAATTATTATCCTTCCATCAACTAGAAAGTACTATTTTATTTGTAGTATAGGAACATATGATTATCACCATATTGCATTCATGCCAGCAATTGTTCACAAGTTTCGATCATCATTTATTAGCCGATGATGCAACAAGCAATAATATGTTGAATGAGTCACTAGATAAACCATTTGATGACAACCAGCTGTGGTAACTAGCAACTTTTATAAGAGTGGTTCTAGTTGATTATAAAATAGCCAATTCTCACTTCTTAACCTTCAACCTAAACTAACAGGCCTTATTTTAGATTAGGATTGATCATATATAATGAAGGTATAGTAAGAAAGCTTAAAATTTTTAATGAGCAGATCTCAACTCAAAGTTAACCCTCAATGAGTTTATGTAAAATTTTAGCCAAGGAAACTTTGGCCAGCAGGATCCAACACAAAACCAAGATGGCCAGTTGGTAGCTCAGATCTATGTCTTAGGTTAGAATATATCCAATATGGAACTGAGAAGGTCGGTTGGTATCTAATATCCATATATCCGGTTAGAATACTATCTTTGTAGTTGAAGAGCATTTTGAGGGATCCCACTAGTTGGCCACAGTTATTGAAAAGCATAGTGTTCACCTATATTATGTTGCTCTTGAAACCATCTCATACCACTTAAACTATTGCTTGGGATCAATACTTTGAAGCCTATGAAATTTCTTTTTCATGAAAACAGCAGAGTTTTATTGTGGATATTACATTTAGAGATAGTTCTTCAATAGATTAATGTTTCATTATCATATTTTATAGAGTAATTTTTGTGTCGATGACTTGATGGAGCGAAACCAACGTGATATATTTTAAAAGTTACCTGGCACGGGCCTGGCATTTTTTTTTTGGCCTTACAGTATGGGAGGTTTCAACGCCAGCTACTTGTAGAAGATTTAAATAGAAGATGGCAGCAGCTTGTATTGAGCACATCTGTATGTTCTTTTTCTTTATTTTCTTTAGAGTTCTCTTTTTGGTTATGTGATTTATATCTTTGTATATCATCCCACAGCCCATAACTCCATTAGAGCCTTGTGAATGGCTAAACAAGCTTTTGATGGAGATCTGGCCCAATTTTATGGAACCAAAACTTTCAAAAAAGTTTTCTTCAATCGTAGAGGTGAGACTCAGTATCTTCATTAATTATTGGTTTTTGATTTGCAAATGCATACTAAATTCAAAACTTGTTATTACTGGAAAAATGGATAAGTAAACTTCAATGAAGAGCTGATGATGTCCCCAACCCGCACCTGATTCAAATGAAGTAATCTGTACTCCACTGTTTACATGTAAAACTGAACTTATAGCCAGTTTGCAATCCCATAATTTAAATCAGAGGTGGGTATATTAAAGAGGACAAATGAAGACAAATTGATAGTGGGAGTTCACCTGCCAATCTGCATGTTATCCTTATTTCTTTCATTGTATATCAGTTCTTTGGTTTAACATACTCTGAAATGATTGAATTTTTGTACTAGGAAAGTTTAGCCTGGAAACTGTGTTTCTCTCTTTCGAAGAATCTCACATAATTTCTTAAAAAATTGATCCTTTTCTGATCCAAAATCATATGTAACAAATGAAATTTGGTCTTGCCCTGTCCTATACCAACCATAACTGAAACCATACTGAAGTAAAGAAAATGAACAAAAAGCAGCTGCCAGCAAGATGAAAATCAGCCATCTATTTGGTTCGGGCAAAAACATTATAAATCCTAGGATGGTCAATCTATTTACAAAATGAAAATCATGGGTTTTGGTCAATTACCAAGAACAGAGCGATAAGGATAATAACCTTGATTTTATTGTGGTTTTTGGGCAGTTATCCAGAACAGAGTGATTAGGATAATAACCATATTTTTGAGCATTCAGAAAAAAGTCTTACAACATAATGTGTAATTAGTTTGAAAGAATTTTAATCAAGCCAGCATGTGAGGTACAGGCTATTTTACCATTTACCCCTTGAAAGAATTCTCCAGAACTCTGGAATGATGCTTTCTTATTTTCTTAGCGTATTGCTCTGAAATGGGGAAAACATAACAAACTTATCCCTTTTTGCAGAGTCGCTTAAAAAACCGGAAACCAAAGTTGATAGTAAGTGTTCTTTTGTTGAGGTTAGCTGTCTTTAAGACTCTATTGGTGATTTTTATCAAGTTGTAAGATCTTGACAGGGCAAATACTATTCTTTATTTTAGGAAAAGATAGAACTGCAGGAATTTTCACTCGGTTCGTGTCCACCCATCTTGGGACGGCAGGGAACACACTGGATTACTTCAGGTGACCAGGTTTGGTATTCACTCTCAAACTGCCATAGTTTTTTCTCAATAGCTTGGCTTATATTCTATATTTGAGATATGTCATAGTTATCAAATTAATCCAATTTCAAAAGATAGAATATGAAGTTAGGATACACTGAAACATTGAGAAAAAAATGGCATGAGAAAAGGTCCATTTGTTTCAGTATTTTGAAACTTCTAGAGTTCTTCTCCACCACTTATAAGTAGAGTAGGTTGGATTAAAAAAACCGCAGTTCTGTCACATCTGCTTTTCTTCTATCTTGTGCAGTTTTTACATGAGCAGTCCTTTCTCTTCGACAATAATGCCATTTCATACTTTGGTAATAAAAAAATATGCATTAATGGAACTGGTAGATCATCCATAAGAAAATTTAACACATCAAAATCCTAATAACTTCAAGGAATTTTGGTTGAACTTGATGCAATGGATTCAGAAAAATGTATTGATGGAGAATTACATTCTAAAATAATTTAATTATGAATATGAGATGCAGTTGTGGAAACAAGTCTAGCTTAGTAGTTCTCATCTTTGGTGGTGCAAGTCATATTTGCATCATTTTTATACTTTGCATCTACATGTGCCATCATTTTGTTATTGGAATTTATGAGGTTCTCAAAAATCATATTTTTGCTTTCCTTATTTGATGGCTAACTGATGATCCAATTTTATATGCTCACAGCAAGTCATGCGTTTGGGTTTCGATTGGGATACTAACGAAATGAGTGTAATGATGCTAGCAAAATTGGCAAAGCCATTGATGGGGACTGGCCGCATTGTCATTAACCATATTCACATTAAGGGAGATGTATGTAAATTATTTTCCTACTTGATTTTTGTTTATAACTTTCACATCGTGCTGTCTAAAAATTGTACTCATTGTTAAAAGGATGTACATAACTTCAAATTGATTTTTTTTTATCAATTTTCACTAATCAAATCTACTGATTTCAATTTTATCCTCATCTTTCAGTTATAAAATCTCTTTAGCCCAATCCCTAAGAGTACTTGAGATGATATCTTGGTGCATGGGATCATTCAATTTGATTATTACGCTTAATATGTTTATGTGTATAAATTTAGTGTTACTCATCTGAAATAATTTCCTTTTTTAAAAAAAATAGTTAAATACTTAACATTGCAGGCTTTTTCTGTGTATCTTCATAGCAGTATACGTATGTTCAGTATGATATCAATTGATCTGCTCTTTTACTTATGAGTCTGTTTGTTGATTTGACATGTTGGAGTCTACATATAGATCTGTGCACATTGCCAGACAAAATAATGAAGTTTCCTCTTTACACTTGTTCAAGTTTGATGGTATTTGAGCTTCTATTGTAGCTTCAAAACCAAAGGAAGAGCTTTTAGGCTTCTTGCAGGATATCTAACCAAATTTGGCTAATTCCATCATTGCATTGAATCACAACGACTATTACCTGGACATGTGACAGAGGTCTCAAGTGTCCAGAAAAGTCAGACACTGGAACCTTCTAAAAAGGCATACCCATTTTTGTAGGTGTGTTCAGTACAGATTTATTCATGTAATGAAGAATTTGTCAGATCAGTTGCCTTTAACTTGATATAATTGATAAAATTTTGCTAAATGTTATGTTAGACTAGAAAACTTCCAATGATAAATGACAAAACGTAACTAATGGTGATGACATCATGCTTTATCAATTTGAAGTGTCAAGGAGTTTTGTAAATTGTCCAAGTGTCCAAGCATCTGGACATGACCTAAAACCCAAAACTTAAAGTGTCTGGGTAACACTTATCAGCACAAACTGATCATTGTCTTTGTTGCTCAAACTTTTTGGATTTTACCCACATCACTGTGATACTGGAAACATCATTTTTGTCACTAAACCCCAGGGCTCCATTCTGTGTCTCTGGAAGGGACCAAACAAGGCCATGTAGACAACAAATCACCACTAGGTTAAGTACATTTAACTCTGGTTTCTCTTAGCCTGTGAATGGTGCTCGATATCAATAATAGAATTTCCTTGTGCCATAAATTCTAGACTTTTAGCCTGTTTACACTCTCTTTCAATTGAGCTGATCGCCTCGCTTCGCTAGTTAGAATTGTGCTCCACACCATCACTTGCGACTTTTCATTTCCGACACTCTCCCGGTGAGAGATAATAAGCACAACCTTATTTTTCTCTTCTAGAAGGCAGGCTCGGCATGATCACGACTGGCTGACTTACCGAACGGACTACATACACCGACTAGCCACTGAACGGACGGACACTTTGATCTTGATCGTGCAATCTAAGTCGCACTGTTTACTTTTTTGCCTATTTTTTGCTGATATTCCAGACTTCATTTCCATGGTTCCAACTCACATGCAGATCTCATTGTCATTTTTATTTAAATTCATGAAACACATTATGGGTTCTAGCAAATAGTATTGATTGGGCTCCAAGGATCTCTCACATATCCAGATTTTGTGAATTGGGGGTATGTTTCTTGTATTTTGTACCTGGCCAGCTACTTTGCTAACTCAAAGATTGTGCCTTGTTTTCCATAGGAAACCACATAGTGTCCTCTCTTTCTCTCTTACATTAGTAAAGCAGTCCATTTATTGCTGGTCGAACTTCATTGACTAAGTTGTAGGTTCTTGTGGTCCTCACACTGATTGTATTGGGCCTACTATGTCCTGCTTTCCCTATTTCTACCATCTCCTCTAGCCCACAGAAGTCATTCTTCTTGATCATTTCTGATATTATATTTCAACAGTTTCTGTTGCTTATTTGATTCCAAAATTTCTTCAGGATTCTTCTGGACTTCATCATATATATCAAGGATGGTGAAGTGATATATATTGCACACATAGATTATAATGACATGTCAACTGTGATGTGTGTTGATATCTTACAGAAGTAGATGCAGGAACAGGTTTGTGGTGTGGGTGCAGGAAGTGGGTCTTTTATTTATTTATTTAATAAGGAATTGAGTACAATGGCCATACATGGATGAATTTCAGGAAGGGTTTGGCCATCTACAAAATGATGGCCTTGAGCACTGCTTGGTGCTCAGCTTCTGGTTATGAAAATCTTCAAAGAAAAGACTCGGACTGACAAAGGTTAATGTAGAAGCGATGGAAATGCACTTCTTTTTTTTTAAAAAAAAATGCTATGATGTAGTATATTTGGTCTAATTCGAAGTTGATGGTGAAGCAGAGAAGCTGATGTTGAATAGATGCTGCACAGCTTGCTGCTTATGTTTGCAGTCCTTACCTTGATATTTCTAATCACAACATGGCAAACATGAGTATCCATGCCTTCCTTTTGTCTCCCATATTTGAAATTTATCTTGGAAATCTGTCTTTGCTACCATATCTTATACTATCTTTTCTACAGTTTGTTCAAGCAGATATTATTTGTCACTTGCTTTTCCAGTACTGCTCTGTCTAATATGGAAGTAATTTTTGTAGAACTGCTCCAGCTTTGATGCTTTAAACACTAAGATTCTGATAATTTTGTATATTATCATTGTTGCACTCAGTTTGTCTTCTAAACGTCTAATGTTGCAGCTCCTCTTAAGACCAATACTTGATGGGCAAGCAGTGCTTTATTCATTTGAGTCTACTCCTGAGGTTAGATTAGGTGTTGCATTTGGAAGCGGTGGAAGCCAAACACTTCCGGCTACAGAATTACCCGGTGTTTCAAACTGGCTGGTGTGTTGTTCATTCAATGATTATGTACTTTTGTTACAAGTGCTCCTGGAATTTGTTAAGATAGCTTTTTTCTTCAATAGTTTGTTGAATAACAGTCTGCAAATATATTATAGTTCAATTAATCATACTTCAATTAAAATCAAGATTTGCCATACCGATACCGGTAGGCATACCGGTCGCCTACCGGACCAGTACTGTTCCGGTTCGTATTGGAACCGGCCAGTACAAACTTTTTTTTTCGCATCCGCGCGCAGACGCGTGCGTCCCTATTAAATACCACAGAGTGGCATTAATGATTGCGCGGCAGAACTGCGCGGGGGTAGGAAGCTGCGCGCGGGCGCTCAGCCCCGCGCCTGCGTGGGCGCTCTTCCCTGAGGGAGTGCGTGGCCCTTTTGGCCATGCGCTTTGACACCACAGCACTGCGCTGTTGTTTAAAAATCCATAGCACGCGGCACTGTGGATAAAAAAAAATACCGTACCAGTGGGAACCGGCCGGTTCGCACCGGTACCGGCCGGTACATGACTGCTATGCATGCGTGCCGGTTGGTTCCGGCCCGAGATGCCTCTGAAACCAGTTTCCACGCTGATCCGGTACCGGTCTAATACGGCGAACCTTGATTAAAATATTTCTTTAAATATGTTCATTACTCTTTAGAATATTGCATTCTCATTTCAGGTAAAGCTTTGTACGGAAACCATAGTTAAAAGGATGGTCGAGCCTCGCCGTCAGTGTTTTTCTTTGCCACCAGTTGATCTAAGGAAGAAAGCTGTTGGAGGTGTTCTTTCAGTCACCGTGATTTCAGCTAGTAATATGGGTAGGCAAAGCATGAAAAACAACAACTCAGAAACTAGACAGAGCTCAACAGTAAGCTGTCAGTTGTCAGGGAACTCTGGAAATAAAGTTTTGCAGACATTGATTGAAGTAGAACTCGGTGATTTGACGAGAAGAACAGATGTTGGTCAAGGTTTGAATCCTAGGTGGGGCAGTACTTTTAATATGGTATTACATGAGGATGCTGGAATTCTCAAATTTAATCTTTATGAATGGGATCCAAGCAGTGTGAAGTTAAACTACTTGACCAGCTGTGAGATAAAGGTACTTTGTACATAACAGATACTTTTGCACTTCTTGAGGAAGCTTCAGCATGTTACATTTGTTACATATTGAATAATTCTTTTTATCTTAAATCAGGATCTCATTTGGATATAAGTAATTAAAACCCTTGATTATGAACAGATGAAATATGTTGCAGATGACTCTACAACATTTTGGGCTATAGGACATGGATGTGGTGTTGTGGCAAAACAAGCTGAGCATTGTGGAAAAGAAGTTGAGATGGTTGTTCCTTTTGAGGAAGTTGATTTAGGGGAGGTACATGTTTCTTCTTGGTATCTCTTGGCATTGATTTGTAATTTCCTACATTTTTTGGATCACATTGCCATACATGTTTTATATGCTGCCCACTTTCTTTTTAGTCTATATGTATATCAAATTCTCAAATGCATGCTAATACTCAATATGTTAAAAATTGAGATACAGGCCTGTACCGATAATACTCAATGTACTACCACACCAACACAAGGTACTGGTTGGTATGGCTTTAAGCAGAAAAAAAAAGAAGGATGTGAAAACAACTATAAGCTTGCTATTGAGCAGTATGTCATTGATATGGGGCTGATTGAGGTTCATTCCACGGATCTGCCCTGTGGGTGTGCCAGTATGCCTGAAATTTGAATCCTAATACTACTGATGCCCCACTACCAAGGTTATAATAATAAAAATAATTGTTATTTAAAAAAGCAATCTAAAATAAATAAACAAAACAGAAACTCTACCTACTCTTTTCTCCTTTATTTAATATTTTGTGTATAGGTTAGTTATCTGTAGTCTACATTAATATTTTTTAGGGAAAAGCACATCGATATGCGTTTAGCATAAAGACAAATAAATAGGCAAATGAATGAATGAATAATGAATAATGAATAAATAGGCAAATAAATAGATATGCAGCATGCTAGTGACTCTTATTTCTATGTAACATTGCAAGTGAAAATGATTAACTCTTAATGGCTGAATCACTTTTGTTTCTTATTCTCTTCATCATCTTGTATCTTGTCTATATTTACATTTTTGTTTAATCACTTGCTACTCTCTAGGTGGGGTCAAGGTATGCTGAAGTGCTATTGGACAGCGTTCCAGTAGATTACTGTTAGTGTATGGATTGGTGTGGTACACTCCTGTAGTGATACATCTTATGCTGCTCAAGATGAGACAGCAGCTGTATGTGTCAGTACAGTACCATACTGCCCCCCCCCTCCGCCGCCACCGTGGCGCCGCGCTTCTCCGTATGATTAGTACCTTACTGGTTCGGTATGATACACTTGGTGCTTGGCGGTATGGGTTGGTACAATGAACCTTGGGCAGGATCCACGAACTTAAACAGAAACTTACTTTCAGAACTTTGACCAAAGTTGAACCTAGTCAAATGCTAAAGAAATACACAGAAATATATATTCGTTTTTGTGCATAAGATACCTTTTCTGCTATAAGAAGTTACACATTATTGGCCATCCTTTTCTTCCATACATTCTGTTAATCCTTAAGCAGCGTAAGTTTTAACATGTTGCAATTTCATTTGTTTAACAGCTGACCGTGAGTCTTGTACTAAAAGAATGGCAATTTTCGGATGGTTCAATTAGCTTAAGTCACTACGTAAGCGGTATATCTCAACCATCGTTATCTGGTTCGCCCAACCTCCAGTTAAGGACAGGAAGGAAACTCAAGGTAACAGTGGCGGAAGGAAGAAATTTAACTACAAAAGATAAATCTGGAAAATGTGATCCTTATGTAAAGCTTCAGTATGGCAAGGTTGGTTGTGATGTTATTCTTTTTTCACATTAAATCATTTGCTTTTGTTTACTTTCATTAATCTATTGCTGAGAAGAGGTTGCGAAACTGTGCACATGTTTTTCTGTAATTATTTGTAATTAAAGCCTACTTTTCTAGGTTATCTATAGAACAAAAACAATGCCTCATACTTCAAATCCAGAGTGGGACCACACATTTGAGTTTGATGAAATAGGAGGCAGTGAGTATCTCAAGATCAAGTGTTATAGTGCAGATTTGTTTGGTGATGACATTATTGGAAGTGCACGAGTAAATCTGGAAGGAATTCCAGATGCTTCCTACAGGGAAGTCTGGATTCCCCTTGAAAAAGCGAATTCAGGAGAGGTGAGGCTCCAGATAGAAGCAGTAAAGAATGATGACCATGAAGGATTGAAGGTATGCATATAATTGCATGTTCTTCTTGATATATTTTTAGCAAATGAATTGAAAAGAATGAACATATCAGATAAAATGCTTTTACATTTGTAGAATGATGTGCTGGAAATAGTGAATGGCTGATCTTTCATTTGAAATGCACTTTTATGAAGATTAGATACAGATTTTTAATGCTTTGGTAGCTTCATAAAAGAACCCTCTAAATATATGCAGAATTCAGCAACCAGATATGGATTTGGCTGTATTGAGCTAGTCCTTATTGAAGCTAAGGACCTTGTTGCAGCTGATCTGAGGGGAACAAGCGATCCTTTTGTAAGGGTGCAATATGGGAACATGAAGAGACAAACTAAGGTCAGTTGATAAGAACACTAAATTACTTATATCTGTAATATATTTTCAGTGCTGGAGTTGCATTTACCTAATGGATGTTGATTTTTGTTTTTCTTGGGATGTTAACTTCAAAGAATAGCAACAGATGCAGGATCAACTTTGCTAGGTTAGAAATCAATCATCTGTAAAATGTCGTTGCTTATCAAATCTGCATGCAGCAAGAACTGAAAGAATACAGAAGCACACCTCCATTGATGTGCAATATCTGTTACGGTTCATACTGTTGGAGATGTGAATAGTCCTATGTTGGACTCCTATCCACCTACTAGCTTAAGCTTTTGCATTGGATTTTATTAGGGTATCCGACCCAGCTGTCCCTTTCTCTTTGCATACCGATCTCCCTCCACACTTGTGTTTTTCATCTGTTGCCCTTCTTCGGGTTTCAGTCTGCAGGTTCTCCATGTGAGAGGGGGTGTTGGAGAGTGGGAATAGTCCCACAATCAGATAGGTAAGGGACTCTAGTTGGTCTTGAATACATACAGACCTGTCCACCTCCTGGCTTAAGCTTTTCGGTTGGATTCCACATACATATTTTGGAAATAATTTGTGAACATGCATACTGTGAGCATCTCTTCATAAAATTCTCTGAGAATACAATGAAGCACATTATTCTGCTTTAGGAATTAAATAGATAGAATTTCTTAGGTGGTAGGAAAGAAATAACTTTCTGTAAAATGTTTCTTATCGTTTTGAATTTTTTCCAATGATTTGAAGAATTATATACCCAATAAGATGTCATGGTTAAGTAATAAATTGTATCTCTTATGCCTGAAAACCAAATATTACGTGTTCTGAAGTTCCCTATTATGCATCGAGTGGACAAATTTAAATAACCAGATTTTGGACAATTTGTTTGAAACTCTGAACTATAATTTGGAAGTATTTAAACCAACTGTAATTTTGTTTGCAAATATTCTGGTAGATCATGATTATTACATGTCAAACTGGAGGCAAAAATGTTGTGCAAATTTGCAATCATTCTCTTTTAGGGGGCAAACATGCCATTATATACACACCGAACATGGGCATGTGTCCTGCATGAACAGTGAGTCTTGTCAATATAACTGAGAGGATTTATAGGTCTATACAACACACATGCAATAATGTGTCTAATACAACTCTCTGCCTGCTTCTGAAGTCACAAGGATCAAAAATTGGGAGCAAAGAAGATACTAAAACTCTGCTATAATATTTTTTATCACTCTTTGCAAAGAAGTCCAAGAGCTGCTTTGTATATGCTATCTAGAGAAGAGAGATTAGAAGTAAATAAGTGACCAAGTGGCCATGTACCTCAATATGTTTACTCCTCAACTATTGAATTATAGGGAACTGTGACATGAAAGTGATGGCCATGTTTGAGAGTATGATGAAAGTGAAAACCAGCATATGTGTGGGCAATGTGGAATCTCATCTCATTAATTGAATTGGAGGGAATATCATGTCATTAATTGAATTGGAGAGAATATCTTCTTTCTTGCTCTTTCACGAGACAGGGAACATCTTAATCTTACTTGGACATTCAAATTTTGTTCCACGAATCCATGTTGGATATGTATTTAAATCAGATATGCATCAGACATTTGAATGTAGTCTTTTTATGTAGTCTTTTTTTTTCTCTTTTTTTTTTTGAGGTGGGATTGTGATTTTGAAAGATTAGTAGAGAGCTTGGACACTTCCAACAACGAATTTGATCCATAACAATGTTATGTATATGCTCTTGTTCTCTGTAGAGATTGGTTAGGGACGTAGGTTTCAGAATATGGGTAGGGATGGAAGTTTTAAAATAACTCAGCAAAATGCCATTTTTCTAATATCCTTAAGCTAATTGAGAAGTTTGGATGAGAAATATGTATATTGACAAGTCTTAACAAGTAATAAATTTTAGTGCCATCTATCTTATGATTTTTAAAAATATTATATAATTTTTTTTTTATGTCCCTGTTTGTTCTTTTCCCCACTCGCTGAGTCAAACACTTGGATTCTTTCCTTGAATCTGATTCTTATGTTTATGTCCATCCCATACTGTAGGGGAGTCTTGACAATAATAGTGGGTAATGGTGCAATGATGATGAGTAGGAATGCTTGCCAAGTAGCTTGAAGGTTTTTGATAATCACAGATCTAAGGAATTTTGACCTGAACAAAAGAAGAAAAAGGCTGGTTGAATGGATTGTAGCTTAATCCAGTTTGACTGCCGGTGTTTGGCACATTGGAATTGCTTGGTTGGCCTACCGTATGGATCGACAGTTGCAGAGCAGCTGGTACTCATGTAGGCCTAGTGCTCACTTAATACATGACTAAACTAAATAAATGCCTCCAGATATCCTAGTCTGTCTGAAAGACAGCAATACAAGGACAAACATTTGGCTCACTTGATGCTGTTAAACACAAGAAAATGTTCATCAATGAAATGTTTGCCATCAGAAGATGATGAAATGGAGCCAGATACTTATAAATTATAATACCAATTCCCAAGTAACTGTGGAGGTGGACTTTAGCTCAGAGCATCAGGATGTCCCTAGATGACCGTACAAGTGAGTTGAATATCCATTATCAGCAGTTAGTTGTAGGAATCAGTAGGCACAAGGATGAACTGAATGGACCAAAATATGCAACTTGGTCAATCCCTTCAAGGAATGATAGAGGTGATGGTAGATTGCATGAGACAAGGAGGTGCTAAGTTAGTAAACCTCTTGTAAGAAATGTAGGAGGTAGATCACATGTGACAAGGAGGATTGTGCACTAAACCATGATTAGGCAACCACACAGACGCCCCTGCCCACCACCATCACCAAAACAGAAAACAAGAATCTTTCTTGGATGGCCACTAGGTTTACAATTTTCAATCAACAACTTTCTATCAACACTATCTAAATTGTTTGAGAAACACCAGGTAGGGTTTTGTAGGACATTTAGATCATATGCAGCATCACAAGTAGGACATTTAGGTGATAGGAAACATCACGACTAGGAGAAAACCACCCCAAAGTTATCCAGAACAAAAAGGAAAGGCCCTTTAAGCAGTCATAGGTTGGGAAAACATATTGACAAGAACCAGCAGGAAGGATAATCAATGATAAAATTAAGGCCAAATGGGGTTTCTTGAACCCAAAAGTAGGGTAAAAATAATATGCTGTGTAGGAAAATTTAATGATTCGGTGGCCAGAACCTATTAATGTGATTGGGATTGGTGTCCAACTCCCCATAGAATCCCAAGGCAATACGTATGCTGGGAAAGAGAAAACAAGATTGAATATAATTACTAGTGTGCAAAGGGCGATCTAGATCAGCCTCTAACAAGATAGTGCTTCCATCGTCCAATTATGAGGATGAGATGGCCTCATTAATAATGGACAAGTGCGCCTTAACCTAGTTGCTAGCTTGAAGTTTGGCTTGAAGCTCCAAATCAAAGTCGCAGGAATCGGTACCGGGCACTGTATCGGTTTTCCAATGGGATGACTTGGTACGGGCCGTGCCGGGCCTGTACCGAGAGAGAAACCGTGGGAGAGAGGAAAAGAGAGAGAGATCGAGCGGAGGTAGGAGGGCTAGAGGAGGGCGGCGGACATCAGCGGCGCTCAGAGGAGGCCATCGAAGGCCAGCGAAGGCCGATCTCTTGCCGACTTCACTTAAAAATTGCGATTTTTTAAGACCGCGGTCAAACGCTATTGCGTTCGAAACAGGGTCAGCTGCCGCGGTCGAGGCCAGCCGCGGCCTCACTGGCCTCCACCGAACTCTGTCGACACTTCGCCGTTCTCCACCGGACTCTGCCGACACTCCGTCGGCGTCGCGCCTTCTCTCTCTCTTTCTCCCTCTCCCGCTAACTCTCTCTTTCCTTCTCCTTCTCTGGCTCCAGCAACGGGTTCCGTTTTCATTGCCGGAACCGTACTGGTGAGCCACCAGTACGATTCGAGACGGCCGGAACCGTCTGGTTCGGGATGGTTCTGCCGACCCTGCTCCAAATGTAAGATTGAAATGTTCTGATATTGGCTTAAAGCAATTCAAAAGTAGGACTGTTTTTGAAATTTCGGCCAAAACTACTTCAACCAATTTTATTGTGTATATGGATTCTATTGCTAATGCCTTTTTTGCCATTTCTTTATTTCATTAGGTGCTGAAAAACATTTCTGCATGCTAATTTTGAGTTTTGAGGAGATTCGGAAGCAATGCGACATTAGATTTTTTAAAGGGTTTTTTAGAGGATTTTTATTTTTTGAGCGGGGGTGGGGGTTGGGAATTGGCTATGCTAGAGCTCAAGTCCCATGGACATTTAGATTATCATAAACCACACTGAAATCAAACAAGAAAATTGTATATTACTCTCCAGACATGAATTTTTGAACATTTTGTATTTAAAAAATAATGTTTCGATTCTTATAATTCGAAATCACTAAAATGGTACATCTGGAGGTCCCAAACATTATAAATTTATATTATACTTTAAAAATGCTGTCCAATCTGCTTCTCAATTATTTTACTTTGTTTTAGCTGCATTTTCATTTCTAATTTATTTTTGTGGATATTTAATAATTTTCAGGCCAACTAGAGCTGAAAGCTTAGGAACTGCCAAAAGTATAAAACTGAAAGTTACTTGGTTCAATGATCAATGATGTCTATTAGGGGAAAAAAATATCAAGGTGCTCTTTTGATGAGATCATTACATCTAGTGGTGGGAGTGGCAATGTACTATTGCTGAACTAAAACCTGTGAAAGTTAAGAAGGTGCCTAACATGATCTTGAGACTTCAAGACAATTAAAAGATCAAAAAGGGAGTAGGTTGCAAAATTCTGCAATGGCTTTTTTTTTTAACAGGGGATACCTTATATATACAATGACGATATGAACATGCCTCTTATGAATAGTATCTAAGGACATACAAGTGAAACAATAGATAATCTACCCATGGTATAATAATGTCTTTTAACAGTGCGGGTTCTTGATTTATATGGTTCATTATATGTTTTCAGTCCCTAGTGTATATTTATGAATCTTTTTTCCTACTTTACAGCTGCACATGAAACCATGTATTTTGGATGTCACTATTAATTTTAATTGGACTATATGCCCTAATCCAATTACATGCCATGCAGATTGTTTACAGAACACTGAATCCTCGATGGAACCAGACTCTAGAGTTTCCCGATACTGGCAGCCCCTTGATTTTGCATGTTAAGGATCACAATGCTGTACTCCCCACAAGAAGTATAGGTCATTGCATTGTTGAATATGAAAGGCTTCCTCCAAATCAAACAGCTGACAGATGGATACCTCTCCAAGGAGTTAAGAGTGGAGAGATCCATGTACAGATAACACGAAGGATTCCCGAACTACCAAAGAAATCCAGCTTGGATACAAATGTTTCTGCATTAAGCAAAGCACATGCATTGTCTGCACAGGTGAGCTATGGTTGTTTAAGAACTGTGTTTGCTTTACTTTCTGTAATTATATTTCATACTATAGGGAAATGCAGCGTGCAAAATGTCCTTCTGTTACATGTCCTCTGTTTTATGAACTGCTGCACTTCCCTGTCTTAACCCAGCATCTTGCACTTTGACATTTTGATATGTGATAATAGCTCAGAGATGAAGGGCAACCATTTTACAATTACTTCGATCTCTCACTGTAGATTCCATAAAGTTGAATGTGTTGAATTTCATATAAGAAATTATATCAAATGAAAATGAATTAGTGGCTATCTACTTTTTTACCCATGGTATTATACTAAATTTATATGACAAATTAAGGTTTTATTTGAATGCACCATATAACAACTTGAGCTTACATTTGTTTGTATTTAAGATGGATGAGAAAGTACATATGATTCACTGACAAGTGGCAGATTTCATTTTAAATGTTGGTAATGACTTGAAATCAGGTTTTCTAATGGCAAAATGGTGTGGCATATTGCAACCATGTTTTAGTTCTCGTGTTTTATATATTTTTCCAATGCATGTAAATGGTAATTAATGTTTTATCTCAACAAAAACTGTAGAAGGCTTAAATATTTTATGTTTCGGATAAAGTTAAATACAATTAAAACATATTTTTTAAAGCAACTTCCATAATTCAAATGATTTAAAGTATAACTATTCAAACTAAAATAAGATCTAAAACTAAAATGGCAGCCCTGTGCATGAGGCTCCTGCTGTTGCAGGGTCTTGGGAAGTTCAGGCAGTCTTGCCCTCGCATGCATAGAGGTTGTTTCTGTATTTTGAACCCTGATGGTTACAATAGAGCAACCTTGTCATTGTGCCGTAGCTCACCTTCTTAAATGAGTTCTTACCTTATTAAAAATAAGACTTTATTTGCCAAGATATAAGATTTTGAATATTGATAACCTTCAAAGGCTTCCCTAGATTTTAACTGAGCTTTGTGCTAACTCATCTATTTGGCTTCATTGCTTACTGAAAAAAAAGAAAAAAAATGTTTGGATGATGGATTCGTAATTCGAGTCAAATTGTATTTATTTTCAGATATGGATTAAAGGATTTAAAGAAACTTTAAGAATAATACTTTGCTGCATGATTTCAAATTTCTTCCATAGTTTTTTATTTTTATTTGTCATGATGGTTTTTCTGATATGCAAACAATTCAGATCAGAAAGATCCTGAAGAAGTTGCAAAATTTAGTTGGCGATGGTGATCTTGAGGGCCTGTCACTGGCTTTAAGTGAAGTAGAAAGCACTGAAGACGCGCAGGAAGAGTACCTGCTTCAGCTTGAAAGGGAGAAGGAATTGCTGATACATAAGATAAGTGAACTTGGAAGAGAAATTAGTAGAACATCATCGGCTCCGAGCAAGATGACATATTGAGATTGTGCGAGCGTTCCCACTGATTTTGTCAGCAAGCCCTTGCATCCACGCCTGCCCCATGCATGATATCATACTCTGTGATTGTGACATTTTTATGACAAGTGACATGTATTAGTTTACTAAAAATAAATTGAAGTTGTATAGCTGCTTAAAGCATACGTGGCAACTAAATTTTATTTTTTCGGGTTCGCAAGGGAGTGAAACAGCGAAAGGCATTTTCATCGACTGTAGAGATAACTGGCAAGTCAATACGAACCTCCAGTAATTTAAGGGAGTAATATGCTTTACAGAATTTTGGTGGAATTACTTTACTAGTTAAAGTACTGTTGTAAATGAAATAGAGCTAAAAACCATCGAGGTGGTAGCATGGTTGGAACGGAGCTAAGATTCTACTGGAGTGGCCTATGTTTGAAATGTGCGGGTGTTAGAGTACATTCTGGAGAAGCTGACCAAGTCTGAGGAATTCCACATTTGTCTCCACTGAAGCCTCGCATGGTTGAAGTTTTTTTGAAACTTTGTTAGTTTTGTAACAAACGTTAGAGTTTGAAGTATACGTTAGATAGTTAGATAGTTTGAACAAACTCCTGATCTTTCTGAGTTCGGTTTCATGTATAGCTTTATAAACACAAACTCAATACAAACAGAGTGGGATGAAAAAAACCAAATATTTAAACTCTCAGGCTCTTTCCTTATTCAGTTTATCTTACATGGTATCAGAGCCTAGAAAGGCTAACGCCTGATCCTTCTGTTCTGCTTCCGCAATCTCTAGAAGATGTCTTCCAACTCCACCGAAATGCCTCCCCTCTCAAATTGTTCCATCCAATCCAACTCCCCACCTACCTCTCAAAAACTTGAAGGCCCCAACTATATGGCATGGAGCCTCCAATTCATGGTGTTTCTCCGTAGTCATGACATGGTTGGCTACATCACTGGTATAGAGGCTGCTCCATCCAAGACCCTTGAAGGAGGAGCACCAAATCCAGCTTACGCAGCATGGTACCGGAAGGACAACTGCGTGCTCAGTTGGCTACTTGGCTCAATCTCAGAAAAGCTGGTAGCAACTCTATATGGCTTGAAGACGTCTAAAGAAGTTTGGGACTCTCTTCAATCCAAGTATTCCTCAACATCGCGATCAAGAATTGCTATGCTCAAGCGCCAGCTGCAAACCATCACTCAAGGCAATCGATCCTGCCTTGCTTATGTCGAGGAAGCAAAATCCCTGTCTGACCAGTTAGCAGCAGTAGGGAAATCTGTTGATGAACAAGATGTCATCAGCTACCTCATTGGAGGATTGAAGCAGAGTTACACTCCGTTCATTACCTCCTACAGCTTTGCTACTCGTGACAGAGAGTTTTCACTTGACGATTTTCGAGCTGAACTTTTCAGTTTCGAATCTCTTCTTGAAACTCAAATCAATCAGTCTTCGGACTCCCACTTTGCCTTTGCTGCTGTCAAACCTAAGGGCTCGAACTACATGAAGAAACCTAAACCTCAAACCAATGTCCCTAGATTTATCCAGCAAAACCAAAATCCACCCCATGGAAACAACACCAATCCTGCCCCTCGTCCAGCACAGCCACAAAATAACTCCAATAGACGTCCTGTGTGTCAGATTTGTGGTAAGGTAGGGCACATTGCCCTTGACTGTTACCATAGATTTGACTATTCTTACCAGGGGAGGATTCCACCATCAGATCTTGCAGCAATGGCGGCAGAAGCAAACTCGGTTTATGATCATCAAGTGTGGTATGCAGATAGCGGGGCTAATGCCCATATCACCTCAGATGCATCCAATCTCGCTAACCAACAGCCGTTTGAAGGGAATGAAGCTGTGACTATTGGCAATGGTTCAGGTTTAAGTATTCAACACACTGGCAATACTTCTTTATCAGTTGGCAATTCAAACTTTAGTCTTACCGATATATTACATTGTCCAAATGCATCAACCAATCTCCTTTCCATCAATAAATTTTGTCTTGATAATAACTGCTACTTTGTACTAACTGGGGCTGATTTTTCTGTGAAGGAGAATCAGACAAACAGAATACTACTTCAAGGGAAGGTTGAGAATGGATTGTATCCAATTGCTGGACACAAGAGCATTTCAAATAAAATCCAATGCTTTACAAGCAAACTAGGAGTTAAGACCACAATGGAGTGTTGGCATAACAGACTTGGTCACCCGTCCAAAGCTGTCTTAGATTGCCTAGTTCGGTTAGATCGTCTTTCCATTAAGAAATCTACCAATAAGATTGACTTTTGTGAGTCTTGCCAACTTGGTAAGGCCAAACAATTGCCGTATGAAGAGTCCCAGCGTAGGTCTGTTCAACCTTTAGATCTTATCCACTCTGATGTATGGACATCCCCAATAGCATCAATTGGTGGTTGTCGTTTTTATGTTATTTTTGTTGATGATTATACTAGGTTCACGTGGTTGTATCCCATGCACCACAAATCTGATGTATTTGCTCATTTTATAAAATACAAAGCTCTTGTGGAAAATTTATTTTCTTGCAAAATTAAGCAATTACAGACAGATAATGGTGGTGAATTTCTATCAAATCAATTCAAAGAATTTTTATCCATACATGGAATATTTCATCGGTTGACTTGTCCACATACATCCCAACAGAATGGGATAGCCGAAAGAAAACATAGACATATTCAAGAGATGGGAATCACTTTGCTAGCAAAATCACAACTACCAAAATGCTATTGGGCCGATGCTTTCCTTACCTCAGTTTACCTCATAAATAGACTACCTACAAAGGTTTTACATGACCTGTCTCCTTACTTCTTGTTATACAAGAAACTCCCGAATTATGCTGAATTGCGTGTTTTCGGTTGTTCTTGTTACCCTTTACTACGACCTTATGAACAACATAAGTTAGCCTATAGAAGTAAAAGGTGTGTTTTCATAGGGTATTCTGGACAACAAAAAGGCTATCGGTGTCTTGACCTAAGTTCAGGAAGAGTTTATGTCTCACGTAATGTGATTTTTGATGAAGGTTCTTTTCCAGCAGTGGATACCATCTCATCCTCTTCTACCTTGAATGGTAATGTCTTGTCTGGTAAGTCTTCATATTCAAATACAACTCCTGTTTTTACTTTGCCGTTATTATCTAATATACCTCATCCACAACCCATGCAGCAAGAAACCCAGTCAAACCCTACTACATTAACAATAATACCCAGACCGACCCCTCAGAATACTACACCTCCAGATATTGAAAATCCTCATGATTCTGCGGAGACAACTTGCATGCCGCACTTTGAGGAATTTCAAACCCAACTTACCCATCCCGAGACAGAAGCCAGACCCAGTCACATCACATCCTTGAGCCAAGTGATCCGCCTGCTGCTAGTTCACCTCCCTTAACAATAACTCCAGCCAATGAACCAAGAGAAATTGTAACCCGGTCCAAAACTGGAAACCTGAAACCCAAACAATTCCCTGGTTTCATGACCTTTTACTCCACGCGTCATCCACTCAAAGTGTTGTCCAGTGTACTGCAAGAAACTGAACCTCATTGCTATACACAAGCAGTGACAAACCCGAAATGGCGAGCTGCAATGGGACGCGAATTCGATGCTTTGATGGCGAATGGGACTTGGTCTCTATGTCCAAGACCACCAGATAAACATATTGTCCGCAACAAATGGATATACAAAATTAAGAGGAGGCCTGATGGAAGCATTGAACGTTATAAAGCAAGGCTCGTGGCTAAAGGATTTGATCAGAGAGATGGAGTCGATTTTCATGAAACTTTTTCTCCAGTAATTAAACCATCTACCATCAGACTGATCCTTTCTCTTGCCGTTAGTTTCCATTGGCCAATTAGACAACTAGATGTGTCTAACGCCTTCCTGCATGGAGTCCTTGATGAGGAAGTGTTCATGGAGCAACCGAAAGGATTTATTGATGAAACTAATCCTGATTTTGTTTGCAGATTACATAAATCACTCTATGGGCTTAAACAAGCCCCTAGAGCTTGGTTTCGTAGGCTATCTCAAGAATTATTGGAGCTTGGTTTTGCGGAATCTTCTGTTGATTACTCACTTTTTACACTCCACTCTGATGATTTGAAGATTTTTGTGCTAGTGTATGTCGACGACATAATTGTTACAGGCACAAACTTTACTGCCATCATGCAATTTATAGACAAGCTGAAGAACAGTTTTCAGATTAAAGACTTGGGGGAAATCAGCTACTTTCTAGGAGTGCAAGCTTCCCGTAATGCTGAAGGTCTCCACCTAAGGCAAAGTAAATATATTGCAGATCTACTGGACAGAACCAAAATGGCAGGAGCAAAGCCATTAGCATCTCCAACAGTTTCTGGTTCAAAACTCTCTGCAACAGCTGGTACATTGTTGGATGATCCAACTGAGTATAGGAGAGTTGTAGGCGCACTCCAATATTGCACAATCTCCAGACCAGATATCGCCTATGCGGTAAATCAGCTATGCCAATTTATGCATAGTCCAAGAGATTTGCATTTAACTGCTCTTAAGAGGGTTCTCCGATATCTTAAGGGTACAATTGATTTTGGTCTTTATTATACTCCTTCCTCAATAACTCTCAACGCATACTGTGATTCGGACTGGGCTGGAAATCTTGATGACAGGCGCAGCACCAGTGGTTATGGAATTTATTTAGGAAAGAATCTAATATCTTGGAGTGCAAAGAAGCAAAATGTTGTATCCAGGTCTAGCACAGAAGCAGAATACAGGTCTATGGCAATTGCAACAGCTGAACTATATTGGATGCGTATGTTATTTTGTGAGTTGGGAATTACACTTTCCTCTGCACCGGTGTTATGGTGTGACAATATAGGTGCACTTGCTTTAGCTTCAAATCCAGTTTTTCATGCTAGAACTAAGCATGTTGAAGTCGACTATCATTTTATAAGGGAGAAAGTGGTAAACAAGGACATTGCAGTGCACTATATTTCCACAACAGATCAAATTGCAGATGTGTTTACGAAGGGACAAACTACTTCACGTTTTCATTTTCTTCGAAACAAACTGTTGGTCTGTTTGCTGCCCATCAATTTGCAGGGGGGTGTTAGAGTACATTCTGGAGAAGCTGACCAAGTCTGAGGAATTCCACATTTGTCTCCACTGAAGCCTCGCATGGTTGAAGTTTTTTTGAAACTTTGTTAGTTTTGTAACAAACGTTAGAGTTTGAAGTATACGTTAGATAGTTAGATAGTTTGAACAAACTCCTGATCTTTCTGAGTTCGGTTTCATGTATAGCTTTATAAACACAAACTCAATACAAACAGAGTGGGATGAAAAAAACCAAATATTTAAACTCTCAGGCTCTTTCCTTATTCAGTTTATCTTACAGCGGGCGTCGATTAAATGCGAGGAGTGGATGTCTCCTCTGATTTGCCCGATGAAATTGCCATCTAATTTGCGGATACTTAGGTGGTGTTGATGTGATGTACTCATACATAGAAGAGGCTGCCACGTTGGTGGGGTTTTTTCACGGATAGAAAGGGTATGAGTAAAACTTGTCTGCCCGTATTGAATATTTTCCAGCGGAGAGGAGGCTCAGTGGGGTTGTTACGCAGGTGAGGTTCTCCTTACCCCCCTCTTCCCTCTTCCTAAGCAAAAAAAAAAAAAAAGAAAAAAAGCTGGAATCCATGATAATAAATTAAAATATAAGAAAAGTAGTACAGTACTTTGACAAGAATTTGAGATTATTTATTTTTTTTAAAAAAATTCTTTTTATGTAAATTGGAGGTTCTATCTTTGGTAGATTTTGGCGGTTAAATTTGGGTGCTACCAAAATAGCACCATCATGATACCTCTAACAAATATTAATAACTATTATTTTTTTTACATAAATATATTTCTAAAAATTTAAATTTACGTAAATATTTTCTTAAAATTTATATTTATATCTATATTCTTATAAAATATAAATTTCTAATATCATTAATAAAAAATATAATTATTTTAATTAAGAATAAAATAAAATTTTGGAATTACTTTATTATCTTCCGTCTTCTTCTCGCCATCGGATTCAAGAGCATATACATCAGGATTAAGAAAAAAAATTAAGGAAAAAGAAGAAAAAAAAAAAAAAGACAACGATGCAACAGGAAATCTGTACAGCACCAATAAGATCAAAGGATACACTGCGATCCTAAATAAAAAAAAAGTCCTCAGCAGCAATCAACCTACAGAGCAATAATCATTGGTCAAAATCCAATGCTTGTTAAGCGCAAAGAACGAATCTAAAATACGAACTGAAACAAACTGAATGAATACAAGCAACAAGAGCCGTCTCCGGCAAAGCTTTTGCAATACGCACATAAGTATTCAGAAGCTCCGAGGCGGAACGGCCCTGGCAAACTCGACGGGATCCCGCACCACGAAGCTCTTCCCAGTAGAACCCCACGAGATGAGCGGATCCAGAGAGGGATCATCCACAAGCTCATATGTCTTGGAGAATGGAGAGGAAGGGCGAGATCGGCGCGCTCTGAAGAGCCTCCTGAGGCCGAGGGATCCCCACACTCTCTCCACGCGCCCCATCCCCAGACGATAACGACGACGACGACGAAGGCCCCAAACGGTAGGGGGGAAGCTCTTCCGCAGGACGAGTAGGAGGAGGAGGTCGGGCGGAGAAGTCCAAGATTTCCCCGAATGGCTCCATCTCGGGCCCGAGAGGCGGAGAAGGATAGGGCTTGGAAGCAGAGAGTGCTCCAAAACCCATGAAGGGAGACGACGAGGAGGAGGAGGAAGAAAAAAGAAAACCCGATCCCCCACCAGAAGGGCGATTTGCCGCCGCCTCCATTAAGGTAGAGAAGGTAGGAGAGATGGGACAAAGGACTAGAAGAAAGCGGAGATAATCTTCCAATGAGATAATGTTTTTTTTTTTATTACAGAAATATGAATAAATTTTTATTTATCCGTATGGTATGCCTGCATTCTAATTTGGGTTTATATTTGATGATCAATGTACAATGCCGTTTTCACTTGCTTATCATAATATTATTATTTAAAAAATATAATGAAATATATATACTTGTGTTGCTGGAAATTGGACCCGGGGGCCGCCGCGAAGCCGGGGAAGGAGGAGCTCCGCTGCTACAGGGGGCGGACGGCGGTGCGCCGGCCGGCGACGTCCTCCTGGAGGGTGTAAGTCCTGCAAAAAGCCGGTGGCCGGGCTCCCCGGCGCCGGCCCTCCGATGCTTAAGTCAGAGGGGGCCAATATGTGGAGAGAGCAGGGAAGAGAGTATATGGAGAAGGCAGCAAGAACATTTGGATAAGATAAAGAAGACGAAGAGGATGATGTCCTCAATTGTGTCTGTGCTTCCCGGCGGGTTCAGTCCCGGGGATCTGTTTCCGTTTTTTGTTGTTCCCCCCCTTGGTTCTCCCAGCTTCCCTTTTATAGGAGGGGATTACGTTACCTGGGAGGTAACCGGGGGATTTGTCCCTGTCTGTGATAATTGGGCACGATTTGGCTCATTTATGGCATAGTGGAGAACGGGGCCGAATCAGACCGGAACCAGGGAGTTGTCACGGTCGATCGGACCTGTTGGAGTGGTTGAACCGCCGGCCGTAGCGGGCCTGGGGTCTGTAGATGGTAAGTGCATTTATTACCGAATGAACCGGCGGTCAGGTAGAGCCATGCGCTCTGACGGTTCAGTGATCCGGAGATCGTCTTGGGCCGTGTTCATTAAATGCCTGAGTGCATCGGAGACTTGAGGGAGTCTCATGCATTAATGGCAGGTCGTGCCGAACGCCTGCGGAGATCTTATGCCTTGATGGCTTGGAGATAGTGGCAGGTCGCAAGTCGTAGGAGTTGTCAAGTCCCTTGGACTTTAGGCGGAGGTTGAACATTTGGTTAAGGCATCGGCTCGGCAAGGGTGCCGAGCCGAGCTGGTCGCCCAATGGGGCGCCCTGTGGCGGGGTTGCTTCAAGTACTCCTGGTCGGCGCCCTTTAGGCGAGCACCTTCTAGCAGAGCGCCTTGGCGCTGTCTTTGGTCGGCACTTTCTAACCGAGCAGCTTTGGGTGGGGCACCTCTTGGCGCGCGCTCTGGACGACGCCCTCTAGTCGAGCGCCTTCCTGGTCGGCATCCTTTGGCCGAGCAGCTTTCCGGTCGGCGCTCTTCGGCCGAGCGGCTTTCCGGTCGGCACTCCTTGGCCGAGCAGCTTTCCGGTCGGCGCTCTTCGGCCGAGCGGCTTTCCGGTCGGCACTCCTTGGCCGAGCAGCTTTTATGACTTAGGGTTTTTCTCCTAACAACTTGCTTTATAATTCTAACGTGATCTTGTCCTTGAATTCAACAGTGTGTTCCACTTAACAAATTTTCTTTTAAGTTGTTGAAAACTATAAAATACGGAATTGAAGCTTCTAGAGAATGAAAACAAATTGAATAATGAGTCTTTTTTTTCTTTTTTTCTGGAGCTTCGACATCTCCTTCTTTGTGAATATGTCACCTTATAAAGAGAGTACAAATTTTCTCGAGAGCTCTTAATTTTTCTTTAACTATTTCAAAATTATCAATACAAAAGCAACACTTAAGATTTTGAGACTTATGTTAATTTATGATGTATTAATTCATCCTACTTATGTAGAAGCATAAATGCATAACTCTAACGGCTATAACAATAATTAATAAATATGAAATTTTGAAGGCTATGATATTAACTAAGAAATACAGAATTCTGAAGGCTATCACATTAATTAATGTGTCTAATTTTTTTTCCTTCTATTAGATTTTTTTGGGCATATATACCCTTCTAAATATATAAAATTGCTTGAATATTCTTGTAAAGTTAATGTTTGATTGTATTTCCTTATAAATATTTCTATTTATACATCTACCCACTAAGAGTATTTTAGTCATTTTAATTTGAAACCATTATTTTTAATGGCATTAGATGATATGGGTACATATTCAAAAATAAGGATTAGAAAAATGTATAATAGCAAAACATTTTACAAAGGTGTATATATATATATATATCAATTTTGGAAAGATATTTATATAAAATTTGATATTTAAAAAAACTGTTATATAAAAAATCCTAACTATTAATTAGCTTTTTTTTTTTTTACAAAAGAATGTCTGCCGTCTTGTCAAAGAGCCTTGAGCCCAAGTACCAAATGGAGAAATGTCTTTAAGTATTAAATGGATATTGAGAGGAAAGCTATGCCCTCTTCGATATTTTAAAAAAAATAAAAAAAATGAGAGTGCTAGAGAAAAGGGCGAGAAAGTTAGTGGAATAATGATTGTTTGATTGATTTGTTTTTTGAAAATTGATTTTTTTTTAAAGATAACAAGAAGGGATTTTATTGTTGTAAAAAAAAGAGAGAATCAAAATAAAATATTTTTTAACTTCAAGAAAAAAATATATATTGTAATTTATATTTATATAGTAGAATTATTTAATATATTACTTCTATTTAACTTATTTTTCTAACCAAAATATATATATATAAGTATAAATAAATATATTAATTCTATAATAACAATTAATATATATTTATAAGAATATATTAATAATTAATACATTGAAAAATATATTAATATTTTACTATAATATATTTTATATGATTATGAATATATTTTTATTGGAATATATTTGAGGTAGTTTTAGTATTATATGATAAAAAATATTAGATTTTTATAAAATATCAAATAAATAATTTATAAATATTTAAAAAAATTTAATTATTAGAATATAGCATATCAAATAGGTTGATCTTAGATAATTGGAGTTCAGATCATCTTGACAACTCTATTTGGGTTACCTAAGATGGCTCGACATTACTGTTTGGGTTGGGGCAGGACCCGAACCCATTTCACTTGTGGATCCGGAGCGCGAGCGTCCTACTTTATAACCCGATCTGAAACGAACCGGAGCGGAGGAAGAGACGATGGCCGCGAAGCAGCCTCCATCCGGCGATGGCTTGGCCTCGCAGATGGCTGGCATGTCCAAGAGCCAGCTCTACGAAATTATGCGCCAGATGAAGGTAACCTCTAACCCTCCCACCTCTTTTTTTTTGCTCCCGTTCTTTCCTATGTGTATTCCTTTCTATCTTCCTTTCGAATTAAAGGAAAAAAAGGGGAAAAGGAGGAGGAATTGATTTCTAGTCATTGTGCATTCTTTCTACGCTCAGATTCTGATCGATCAGAACCAGCAGCAGGCGAAGAGGATCCTCATTGAAAACCCTCTCTTGACGCGGGCTCTCTTCCAGGTTCTTGATTCCCCTCTCTTTTCTCTCTCTATGTGGTTCCCCGGAAGCTAGGGTTCTGCTTATGCTTTCTAAATTTTAAAGAAGATAAAGGGTTGATTGGGGGTTCCGGGGATTCCTCTTCTGTTTCGATTTCTTGGATAGAGGAGTCGATGCGATTTCGCCGATTGGAGTTTGTAGTTTTGGCAAAATTAGAGGACATGATTGAGAAGTACGGGCACGTCTTATTATGATATAATTTTTCGGACAAGGAATTGAGGGTTTCTGATGATCCCTGTTTCTTATCTAGGTGTTCCTTTTCTAGTCAAAGAATTAGAGCAACCTACCTCGCACAATTAAGAAAGAATTCCGAAATTTGATTTCCAACATGAAGCAAGATTCAGCTTTTTATTTTTGTTTTCTTTTCTTCTAAATGAGTACTAGTGTTGCTGCAAGGAAAGTTGTCGTCCCATGTGCGACCACATTGGCTCTTCATTTGTCTATTAATAACTAAGATGTTCTTGAAACTTGGTAATCTCTTGCTGCTCTTAGTATTAGCTTGTGATAATTGGCTTATGCCCCCAGATTCCGTTCAACCAGATGTATCCTTATGCTATTCATCAAATACTATTCAGTCAAAGTTCCAAGTCCTATATATACCCTTGAGAATATAACCTCCCCTTGATTGAAAATCTTTAGTACTAGTGAAGCCACAAGCCAAAGCACTTCAAGAATATAGCATCTCAATCTTATACCTTCAAATGGAACTCCTCATGGAGGTAGCATATAAATTATGAGGTAGAATATATGGTGTACTATATATTGCTAGCAGAACCTTATTTGAATGAAGTTATGTGTGATTGATGTATAGTGGTTAGGAATATGCTTGCTTCACCCCTTTAAAATCCAATAGAGAATGGAGGTTTTTAGAAGAGAATAAAGATAGCATGTCTGTAAGCCATAATTCAAAACACCAATTGATGTATTTCATTTCAAATTAATCTTCTTGTGATTCATTATGTTTAGTTGTCTTGAAATATAATTTCACTGCTATGAACTGTGTAACAAACTTCACAACGTTAGGGCAAGAAGTACATCATATACATAGTTTTGGTGACAGAAATGCTATGAAACATTTGATAATCAAGATTGTGTCGGCCTATGATCTAGCAGTAGCATATACGTAATATAAAAAGGGATATGAACATTTATTTACTTTTAAATGCTGATGATCAAATGCTTATTTATAAGAAAAATAAGCATACAAATGCAGTAAATTATGCCAAGAGAAAGCTTGGTTGCACAACATTGTGTAGTAGTGGTAGATGCATATATTAGGAACATGAAGGGGAGAGGGACTGCTAAATGCCCAATAATAAGGTGGTGAAATTTTCAAGAAGAAAATAAGAATTCATTTATGGACAAAGTATTAAAGAAAAATGGAACTTGACAACTTGAGAAGTTGTTAGAGAAGTTCTTAGAGAGGTAAATGAGACACATGGGGAAAAAATGGGTGGTTAAGTGGTTAGATGTGAGAGGTGATCAAGGGGTTGATTGACATGAAAAGAAACTCGGTGGTCAACTGGTTAAATAGTTTGGTGTGATAGGTGATCAGGGGGAGAAGAGTCTATTAACATTCAGCACATCGAAAAATTATAGGAAATCTAACAAGGATATTCAAAAAAAGGAAAAGGAATGCAAACTATGAAACCTATATTTACTTACATGATAAGTTGGCTCAAGATTAAGTAAGAAGTTCCAAAATTTGCTTGGATAACAAAGATGAACATTAATTTTTTATATCATGTTTGATGCATGAAGAATGAGCTTAATATGATTTTACTTAATATTCATAAATAAATTAAGGTTATTTCTAAAAAAATATTGTTTGAAGACTGAAGAAGGGATATGTTTAGAAGAATCAGAGTTAGGAGATTTTCAGACGTTTCATCATTTAATCCATAAAAGTAGATAAAGGCTTCCGGAATGATGCAAATCATAAGGCATCAAGGCAAAATGAAAATATTAAATGAGGTGCTTGAGTAGCTTTTTTAATGAGGATAAGATATTTTTCGAAGGTATTTGGTACCATCTATAAGAATATAAATGATATACAAAGTTCGATCAATTGTCATAAAATTGAGTTTATAAACCACACCATGAAGTTATAGGAGACAATGATAGAGAAAATATATTGATTTTTTTTTTTTTAAATTTATGTCTAGAAGGTTAACTACGGAGATTTTCTTGCTTACAGTTATTGATTGAAGCCATAATAACAGAAAATGAACCTATATATGGTCACTATTCACTAAGCATATGATAGATGATCTATTCATGAGAAAGTGTGCAGAGATGATATATTGAAATTGTTATAGGGATGCGTAATTGGGTATTGTAGTAGTGATAAACAAGCGGATTTCTTGTTATAGTATGATTGCAACAGTACTGAGCCCATATCACTTCAAATTAGCTACATATATACTTATTCATGGGACAAGGACAAGGTTGCATGCCAATTTGGAATATCGGAGGAAAGTCTTGTAAATTAAATGGTATAGCAAAGGCAAAGCATGTTGATTGCAAAATGGAAATGAAGATAGGGTTCTAGAATCTTGACAAACTTGCTATCATGTGTCTTACAAAGTTGTAGAGATCGATGAATGCATATTTAATGGGATTAGATGTGGGTAGATGGACCAGATAAATGCTTTCGTAGAGATTCAGGCACATCCAATGGAGATCTGAAAAGGATTTATTTTTTAGGTTTTGCTTTAATTTGTGTTCAAGTGTTAGAAAAGTACATAAGACCAAGGTAACATGGATGAAAGTTGTTAGAATTTGGAAAAACATGCAATAATATAGGAGTTGGTCCTTAATAGGAAGAATTGGGGCATATACAGTTGCAAAAGGTTTAGTGGTTATGGTTATTTTGTGCTATGGATAGAAATGTTTAGGATTTAATAACTAGTAGAGTATTGTGGCAACCATTTAATTTAGAGATAGCATTCCATTCTAGAATTCTATATATACATACGACATGCCAACTATTAAAATGAAAAATATTCTGTAAGGAGAACTAGACAAGGTTGCTGAGGTTCTGTATGTTAAAGGTGCTAGAGAGAGTTGATCTGTTTGACTTTCATATGGAAGTGGAAGGACCATTTCTAGGTATCAATAGAAAATCTGGAGAGTGAAAATGGAGAAAAAGGAAGTTTTGGAAGCGGTTTCAGGTTTCTAGGGTAAAAAATCATGGTGAGTATGGTTTATATTTGATATAGGGTTAGGAGAGGCCTATAGCTTGAACAAAGGTGAATTTTGGAGAAAAATTTCTACTATAAACTAATTGCATGTTACAATTTGTTGGTTGAAAGGACAGAGGAGCCAGAGGAAACAATAATATGGATACAGGGTTTTGCTGAACCAACTGAAGACACCTTGCCATTGTAAATAAATGAATTCTTGCTTGAAATAAATGCCAAGATCCTCACTCATCATCCCTGACCTATGCCCTACCTCATAACCTCAACCCAAAGCCCTAATTTCCTACATGCCTGTATTTAGAAATTAATTCCATCTCTTTCCCCTCATTTTCACACAAAAAAAGTTCTATAGAATTCTGTTTATATTACCGACTCATTCCCCATTGTACAAACTAAAATTCTAGATAAGTCTGTTTACGTCATTGGTCACCCACTAGAACCTCATATATCAGTCAGCCCAGCTTAGTGCACCCACCTAAAAACCGAGTCAACACCCTCAGTTACACCCATCTCTCTTTTCATTCACATGATCTTAGTTTGCCATCCTTTCACCTGCATAATTATTACCATCACACCATCTAGCTAAATTCTCCCCGTTAATTAAGCAACCCCCCTTCATGTCCCTTTCATCCTAATCTCCATCCAGCAGAAGCCTTTAGAAACCTATCTCAACCTTAGGCTTCAATCCATGCAACTAAGATCCACCAGTCAAATTCCTCCATCTCATCCTTTATCCTGACTCTCCAACCTTTGGGATTCTCTAAAAAATTTCTTTACAATCATCCATGCCCTCAAGAATAGGGCAAGGATGGGGAAAAATGCTGTGATACTCTATCCAAATACTTTCCTAACGCAATTTTTTATGCCGCCGCCTTCTCCTCCATCATTGTCTATGCTGCTTCCATCTCCATAGATTCTTTCTAGCCCTTTTTAGGAGCAAGAAGACCCGCCTAAACTACTTCAGCAAGGGGTTTTTTCTTGTGAAGGCCCAATAGTAAAGAACAAGGGTGAAGGAAGTGATCTGGCAACAAGCAATGATGATGTGACATCTTCACTAACACTCATCCTCTCTATCTCTCTTTTATTTTTCCTACCTCTTTTTAATCTATTTTCATTTTTATTTTAATCCTACCCTTCTTAGCTAGCTAAAGAGTGAAAAAAAGTCCATAGATCAAGCCCAAGCGTTTAGGACCTCAATTGGAGGTTTTTTTTTTTCTTCTCCTACGCTAAACTGGATCCTGAATCCATCTTTAAAATGTGGTATGGCGGCACATGTGAATCTGGTCCTCTAACTGCACTGTGTTCCCTATACGCAGTTACTATATGGGTTGAATAGGTCACCTACTTAACATTATGCAGCTACATATGCAATCTTGCTAAGTATGTGTGTGCTTCCCTAGCATTTTTCCGCTGTATATGCAACCCCAACTAGCATTTTGCAGCTGCATATACGGCTTGACTTAGCATTTATGCTGCCACAAATGCAGTCCACTGTTATGCAAACTCATGCAAGTATTGTGGATTCAGTCAGTTGGTGGCTAGATGCAGGTTATAGTTGAGCCTTATGCAGGTATTATTAGTATTATTAATTAATTAAAAAATATCACAACTATTGTTGTCGTGTGTAAGTATTTGTTATTAATTTAATTATTATATTCTTATGTATATCTTTTTTAAAAAATATTAAAAAAATACTAACAGCATATGCTTTTACATACCACATATGCTCTATGCGTTCTCTTTACCACTTACATACCATGGGCACCTTTTGAAAGATGGACCTCTTAGGTTTCCTAGATCCCGTACGAGTAGAATGTCTGGATAGCAATTATTAAACATCTAATATGAACTCACCAGGACCGATACTTCTTTCTCATGAATGAGTCCAAATAAGACTCTAAAATTAAGAAAAGCAAAATGGAGAAACACAATGGCATATCAAGTTAATTTTTCTATTACTATTTTGACCTGATCTTGCATCAAAAATAAACAGGAAAGAGAAAGTAGGTTCCAGTGGTTGATTGCAAGATGCCTAAGTTCCTTTGAGTTATCTGTAGTACCAATACATTTTCATTATTCAAAGGTCTTATTTTCTACAATACTAAACAACAAACAAAGTAGTTAGGATATATCATGGACTTCAAATAGTTCCATTAATTGGCATCCCTGCCCCCTGCCCTCTCCTTTTCCTCCTTCCCTCCATGACGACATGGGTTTTTATACTTTGCAAAATTAGTTTTGAGTACTGGAGTTGCATGGGCTGCTCGAGATATTCACTTTGGCCAATGATGAAAAATTTATCAATCACTTTCTTCTTGAACATGTTGGCTATCTTCATGTGCACTAATTCACAAAGTGCGGTCCATTACCCTGGAATTTAAACAAATGGATGACTGAAATAACTCTATATAGGATATGCTATAGAAATGTTTGAATTAAACAAATGCAATGGATTTCAAAAGTCCCATGGATTTGATTTGCTCATTATATTTCCAGTTATTGCTCAATGGGATGATCACATTTTGAGATCATATGCATGATGGATCCAGCCTGTAAATGAGAAAATATATCAAGTTAGACTCCTATAAGCTTTATTCATTGAGAATTGGTTTGTGTTAATGCCTTGCCATAATTGATATATGTTGGATTCTGCCTCTCACAAAGGAGTGATGCAACTAATAATTAAGAAAAGGATTGGATGAAGAGGAAAAAGGCCACAAGAGAAGGAGAAAGGATTAATGACTCTCGTATTGGATGAGGAAGCTAATTGGCATTTCTAGGAAAAAGGAATGCTGACAAAATCTTTTGGTTTTCTTTTGTTATTCTGAGAGTTTGTTCATTACATAGCAATCATATTAGGGCAAAGCATTGCCTTTCAAAGTATGATGTAGTCAAATTATGAGTTTATTATATAAATTTCCTGTTTTTAATTGTTTATTGATCTTGGGAAGCATGGGGAGTACCAATCCCTTTGATTTATGGTGCATTATGATTTTTTTTTGGTTTATTTCAGTTTGAATAATATTTTTTCTTGTATGTTGTATTAAGCACTTTAGCTTTATTTCATTCCATATCACATGTATTGTCATATATTACTTATTGCTAGCTACACTCACAATGTGAAATTGAATGTAATTGTCTTAATGATTCATTACAGGCACAAATTATGCTGGGAATGGTGCAGCCTCCTCAAGTGGTAATCATTTTTGTTTAACTTTAAAATATATCATTTCATAATAAAGTAGAACTAGAAGCTGTATTAAAAAATATAAATCCTTGTTCTTCAGATGCCTACCATCCAGCAGGCTTTGTCACAACCACAATCAGCACAGGTGGTGCAGCAGCCAAATGTTCAAACTGCTCAATCATTGCCAGTACAAGCTGGAATGCAGGGTCAAGCTAGTTTACCTCAATCCTCTGTATCTGTTAAACAGCAACATCCTACTCAACCCTCCATTGCATTGCCATCTGCTTCAGTTCCTCCATTGAATTTTCAGTCGCAGACCATGCAATCAAATCCCCCACATTCAGCACAGCAGACTAAGAGTTTTCTGAACACTCAAGCTCCTTTATCACTTCCACAATCTTCCCAGATTCATAATCTTACTCTACCCCCTCCTGCTCCTCCACATTACTCTATACTTCCATCCCATATGCCTATTGTTTCTGGCCAGACACAACAACCTCTGCAGACTGCTGGATTATTTAATCAGCCACTGCAGCCACCTTGGCCACAACAACCTAGGCCACCTTCCATGCAGCCTTTATCTCATCAGCTTCATTCACAGATGCCTCATGCTCTTGGTTTTCAACCATCAAGTGCACATCAACAGCTCTTGTCCCATCCTATGTTTCATGTAAGCTGGCTATTACAATTTCTTGCTTTTAATTTTACTAATAAGTGAATTTTTCATGAGATAAACTTTTTGAATTGTTCAGTCAGGTAGCAATCCTCCATCTTCTTTCTCCCAAGGACAACCACCGCTACCAAGTCAACCGCCACCCCAGCAGCTCTATCAGGTTGGCATGTCATTTCTGCTCCTGGACAGCATTGAGTTGTAACTCGCTGTTGTAATCAACGTTTGTAACATTTGGCTCAGAGTATTTTTCTCATTAGTTCATATTATGTATATATGTATGTATGTATGTATGTAAAGTATTTTAAATACTACGTATTTGGACTACTTCTGATGCCAAGATTTGGAACTGACACATGCTTGATTTATGTATGTGATTAAATTGATTAATAGACTTGCATCTAGCTCTTTAAGTCACCACATGACCAAGTCAATTCTATACAAATAAGCTTAAGTGTCATGGTGTAAAGTTCAGAAAGAATTGTCATTGAATGCTCACTTTGGGTTACAAACAGATTGCATGATTTTTGAATGACTTTGCAGTCATAATAGTACATGCTCTATAATCACTTAAATATCAAAAAAAATTTGTAACATACTTAAGTAGGTTTATTGCTTAATGCTTCATCCTAATTATCTTCACTGCACATTATCTGGTAGCTGAATGAATGGTCAGTTGTGCGGCTGTTCACTGACCTAGGTGCAACTTTAACCTAACAAAATCGAATTTTGTGTTGTTTCCAGGGTGGTCCACATATAGGTCAGGATTATAGCAATCAAGCCGGGACCTCCATTCAAGCTGAAAGAGGGGCTGCTTGGGCACCCAGCCTGCCTGAAAAAGCAGCTTCTGGGGCCCAGCTACCGGGACCAGTGCCATTGGTTTCTGGGCAGACTGCCTCTGGCGCAGGTGGTCAGCCACCTTGCCCACCACCGGTAACTATCATCATGGCCATGTTTAGGTGTTCATTATGTAAGCTCCAAGCTGTCCTCTTATTGATCCTACCGTCTTTTTGTTTGTGCAGCTGACTCCTGAGATGGAGAAAGCTTTGCTTCAGCAAGTCATGAGCCTTACCCCGGAACAGATCAATCTTCTGCCTCCTGAGCAAAGACATCAGGTGCTTCAACTACAGGAAATGTTAAGACAGTGATGAAATTGGCGCTTCGTGCAGCGTGGAATGGCTTTATTGAAAAGATATGCAGTATAATGCTTGAGAGTAAGGATCAGCTTTTACAGTGAGGGGGAGTGGCTTTTTCAGGCCCTTCTCAATTGAGCTGTTCTTGACAACTGCTTGCTAACCTATCCGTGATCTAGGTTTCTTTCTATAAGGTACAGAGCCTATAATATCTATTGATATTGATCTTCTGTTAGTGTTTTTGTGTCACTCAGGTTCGTCTCATGTTTGTTATTTGGAACATCAAGTATTAAATCCGTTGCCTTTTGTTTTTGGACTTTTTTCAAAATGTGTGCTAAGACCAGTGAGTGAAGGCATTATTGTAAGGGTAGCCAACAACTTTTGTCCAGCTAGACTAAAGCTGGCTTTGTGGGTAAACTTATGCTACCTATCAATGGTCAATAACCGTATTTATAAATCTTGTTAGATCCTTTCTCACGACTTTTGTCCAAGTAATCTGAAGAGTTCATCCTGGAGTCTTTGACACTGTTGAGATTCTTTAAGATTGTCTGTGGGATGTGATGTTTAATTTTTGTCTTCATTATTTGTGCAATCATATACAATGATTGCAATCGCCTCACTTTAATGATTGCACGGAGTTCAGTAGCACTTCATATTTTCTTCACTGCAATAACCTAACTAGCTCGGCATTTCAATGCAGTGCTGTACAATTATTTAGCTCCTTATTGCTTTAGCCTCTGCGTGCAATTTGGATGTTTCCTTTAACACTATTTAGTTACGTATAGCCCTCCACTTCTCCATGAGTTCAATGCAAGGCTTAGTTACAAATTGTTTCAAAAATCAGCTACATTATCAGAGAGTTCTCAAGGCTTAATTAGCAAGTTGCACGGGCCACATACGGGTGTCTTCTACCGTAAGTGCAACCATCCTATTAGGGCGCCAATGAATGTGTGGAGAAAGATTCAAGAATCAAGATCCACTGACCTGCCATTTAAAAGTAAGACTTTTGATTGTATGTAAGTGATTAATAATCAAAATAAAAAAAAGGGGTTATTTACTTTTACTGAAACTTTCTTATTTGTGTACCGAAAAAAGAGAAACTTTCTTGCTGTGTCCGAGTTCCATCGCACAAGATACGGAGCGGAGATGACCAGGAAAATCTAGAGCTATCCCTGGAGCTCCTGTTGTTGGATTTCCTCCATGTGCTTTCCACCGCGGCGTGGCAGGGTTCCCATTTGAGACCGTCCGCCCCGGGATGGCCGTATCCAATGGCGAGATGGCGACTTGAGAGCGCTGTTGGAATGATTCCCCTCTCTTTCTCTATCCATCTATCTCATCCACGCGGACAGCGCACCGACACGCGAGTCCTCAGCCTTTTCGTCCCTCTCTGACAATTTATCGCTCCGGAGGCGCGCATAGAAATTCCTATGCTGTGCTCCAAATCCAGAACAGGAACACCGGGGTGTGGGCGGCAGAGAAATTTATATGCGGGAGGTTTCGAAAGGAGACAAACTCAACAGCCGTAAATGCCTTTATATTAGGCACAGGAGAACCGGCTCCTTGGGAGGCCGCACCCCATAAAGCACGGAATCGTAAGCCATGCTATAATGGTGGCATGCCTCTGCTAAGGGGAGAGCTAACCCCAAAGACTGCATCGCTGCTAGTGGGAAACGACGAAAGGAAGGCGACCCATGGCTTGAGATTGTTTGCCATTCAAATGGGGAAGGGGCTCTGTGGTTTACATAAGAGGGAGAGAGTAGGGTACGTCCTCTTTTCATGCAGGGTTGCACACTCTTTCAAATTTACATGCACATGTGTGGTGCGGTGGTATTACTTTTTTTTCCTCTCTCTCTCTCTCTCTTTCCTTTCTTTTCTCAATAATAATTTTGATGCCCCACAACAAAGTTAGATGGCTGGCTAGGTTGAGTGATAGCCGTCCGCGTTATCTCATGCGGGATGTGATCACCAACTCATAAAACAAGACAATTGAATGCAGCTTTTGAGGGATTAGCCAATCATTTCTCTCTCATCGTACAATGGACAAGGACTTGATTTTATATGCAGAAAACATTCCCCAACGAAGTATGTCATTTAATATCCAAGCAAATTGGTTCTCGTTGTTGTTATGATAATTGTTGCCGCAACAATGCTATGCTTTATAGTTTTAATTACTATTGTCTCCTATTGGATATTCTAAAAAGATCATCAGACTCGATGTGGTTTATTTTTATTACTACAAATAAAGTTTTATAAGGTCTAGGAGCGAAATCCAGCATATCAAAAAACTAAATTATGTGCCAAATTTTTGGAAGTCATAATTTGATTATATGATGTCTGATTGAGATGCTTTTTTTTTCTTAAAAAAAAAAAAGATAACTCTTCAAGATTTACGTTGTGCAGCCATCTCCTAAGGAGGGTAGTGTTCCAAGCGATCAGGCTCAAACTTTATTTTTTAGATCTTGAAACAGGTCGATCAAACCAATTTTTTTTTTTCGAGAAAGATTTTGAACGGATGTATCTCTCAATCCAAGAAGAAACAAATGGAATAATAGAAGGCAAAGTTGATGTAGAAATTAAGATTTAACTTATGTAGAATTTTAGTTTTTTTATGTTTATTTTTATTAGTCATATCTATTTTACAAAATTGTATTATGTTAAAACTTGAAAAGAAATTAGATCCGAATTGTACAAGGCGGACCTTACTTTTATAAATATGAATATGTATCTCAGTTTATGATCATTAATGAAAGAAAATGAGACATAAAATCCTACTTTTGCCCCCTTTTTTGTCTTTTTCTTCTTTTTTTTTTTGAGAGATTAGAGTTGAACGGGTTGAAAAAAATCTTCTCTCTTTGATCGAATCATTGAATCTAGAATATATAAACTTTTTATATATATAGCTCACGCATGGAGATCCTCTATGTTTTGGAGCCTGCGAACCTCTCCATGGCTGCATGGTGATCAACGTGTGACTTGGAAACCAGAAGGTGCAGACGGGCCAATTATCGCACAAGCACGAGACATGCCTGCAATCTTTAAGCCATAATGAATTTGTGGTAGTATAACAGTTAGCAAGGCTTCAACTTGAAATAAATAATCACTTGTCACACTGGTACAAGCAAAAGGGCAAGTGTCATGATTTTAGCCAGGGTTGAAGTATAATATTTCCATATGGTAGCACCTTGTTAGTTTCCCACATGCATATTGATTGTTCCCTCACATATTTTTATATTGCCGAGCACTTGCTTTGATAGTATCATTCTTTGTCATTTGAGAAAGGGGATGGGGATTTGATACGAGGTAGGTATTGAGTAGGAGGGATTGGCCCTTCAAACCTCAAAAGGTAATGTCAGATATAGACCCATCCTGCTGCCCTTATCACTCAAAAGATCTCGTCGAGGCATCATTTTGCACTCAAATGAAATCTTTTGTTAACTTCTGCCTCGGCCTAGACACAAGCCCTTGGACTTGAATCATTTGGTGATGAGTCAGACTTGCTAGGACCATTC
The DNA here is from genome assembly GCF_051530095.1 of Phoenix dactylifera. Taxonomy (NCBI): domain Eukaryota; kingdom Viridiplantae; phylum Streptophyta; class Magnoliopsida; order Arecales; family Arecaceae; genus Phoenix; species Phoenix dactylifera. Next base: position 26,016,836 of record NC_143194.1, read on the forward strand.
TAACATTGAAAAGCCAGGATTTCTTTGACGTGATTTATTGTGGCTGCAGCATTATTTTTTTATCCCAAAGTAGAGTTGTTTATCTTTTAATTGATATATTCTTAGCAACTTGGTGGTGATAATTCATCAGCGAGATTTGAACCCTGATTCTCTTTTAGGCACTCTTAGAGGAGAGGTGTCGGCACGTTGCAATTAATATCTATCAGTCCATATCCACTCTAATTTCATTTGTCATCTCCCAGCTTCATCTTTAAATTGATAATGACCAATTATTAATGCTTGATAAACATTAGCTTGTCTTGAAATTTGAGAAGTGCGTCCACACTCTGGAGATGCACTCCTGTCATCTCTCTCTTCCTTCTAAAACATCTCGTGGATCGAAAAGAATAATAGATACAACTAGAGAAATGGAAATTATTTATCCTGAGCAGCACCCTACGTGCTCACAGTTTTACCCGCACCGTAGTGGTGAGCGAAGTAGCAGTTGACCAAGCATTATCTTCTCAATGTATGGAAGCGGCTCAGGATCCATTTTGTCGATGGGACAACGCTTGACTAGTTGAACACTCTCGAAAAACAAATCTTGGCTGCTCATCTTCAATCAATCAAGTATCGCCTGCAATCGCTTGGTCACAACTATATATATATATATATATATATATATATATATATATATCTCAAAAGTCGAAACAAGATCTCGGAAGCATAACTAAAAGCTTACAGGCCGCTTAACTTCTGGCGCCATTTTCTCGTTCCTGTGTTGATACAGACATTTCTCATTCCTGGGTTGATCGAGAGGACATATTATACGGTGGAGGGGAGTCTGGAGCATGGTGAACTGGAACTCGATAGGAGGCCTACAGGGGTGCAGAGAGAAAGATGCTTCACAAACATCCGGCAGCGCAGGACAATGAGAAGACGGGGAAGGAAAGATATCAAATCATGTGAAGCGGGTCAGAGAAAAGTCCTCCTATCGTTATCCCCGACTAAAGGCATCCTTCCAGACCCAACTGTCAGTGGTCGGCAGAGGACTATGCTTAGAAATCTATGACATCTTGTCACTCAAGGGTCATTTCTTCCTTTCTTGTCTTCCTCCGAAGGTAAAATGGGCAGTTCAGTCCATGCGAGTCCTAGTCAAGGGACTTTTGTTTGAGAGTCACCCCGCTGCCTTTTTCTATTGTTTGATTGTGTGCGTTTGCGTGCGTATGTGTGTGTGTGTGTGTGAGTGAGTGTGTGAGTGAGAGAGAGAGAGAGAGAGAGAGAGAGAGAGAGAGAGAGAGAGAGAGAGAGAGAGAGAGAGGGGATAAGTGCAACCATATGTAGGAAAGGAAGTGCATTTATGATGCCTGTTCCTAGACAAGGAAATCGACCGCCTCGGCTTCTCTCGATCGATAGATATGTTATTTATAAGAAAATATAAAATATATAAATAAATTTACTTCATCCTATTAGCTTAAATTTATGAAAAAAGTGATAATTTTAACATGGTATCAGAGCAGAGATCTTGAGTTCGAACTCTATCTTCGCACTTTTTAATTCTATTACTAAAAATTTTATAAAGAAAAGTCGACCCATATATGAGGAAGAGTTTAAGAAAATATAAAATATATAAATAAATCTACCCCATCATATTAGCTTAAGCTTTTGGGATAAATAGTGATTTTAACATGGAGGTCGGACTTCCCTTTAATGGGTGAACCCAACATGTGAAATTTTTAGTAATGGGGTTAAAGAGTGCGCAGACAGGGTTCGAGCTAAGGATCTCTACTCTGATTCCATGTTAAAATCACCACTTGTCCCAAAAGCTTAAACTAATAGGATGAGGTGGATTTATTTATATTTTTTATATTTTCTTATACTTCTCCTCACATATGGGCAGGATTTTTCTTTAATGAGTGAGCCCAACATGTGAAATTTTTAATAATGAGGTTAAAGAGTGCGGAGATAGAGTCCGAACTCACTACTCTAATACTATGTTGAAATCTACCTCATCTTATTAGCTTAAATTTTTGGGACAAGTGATGATTTTAACATAGTATTAGAGTAGAGGTCTTGAGTTCGAACCCTGTCTCCGCACTCTTTGGCCTCATTATTAAAAATTTCACATGTTGGGCTCACCCATTAAAGAAAAGTCCGGTCCACATATGAGGAGGAGTGTAAGAAAATATAAAATATATAAATAAATCTACCTTATCCTATTAGCTTAAGCGGTAATTTTAATATTATTGATGCAGGGAAATAAATCCAATAGAAGGTCTAATTAATATTGTTACCATGGATGAGAAGGACTTCATGTGGACTAGATTGGGTTATGCACCGGAACAAGCTGCAAGTCTAAGATTTGGGTCTAGAGGTAATTCATTCACTTGGCCCTGCCGAGCATTTAGCTCCCAATGCTTTTTAGTCAAAAATAATGTAAAGAACCTCTCAAATTTTGTGAAAGCATTTACACTATATATACTGCATTATCGAATAAGAGATGAATATATCATTTTAGATTTTATCTATCAAATTTTGTTTGAAATATCTTAATTTATCTTTTAACAAGTATTTGACAAAAATATGATAAAAAATTAGATATATAATTCATGTATGCCTCTATTTATTTCTACATCCCTATATCTCATCTATACAGTTTTTCTAGATATCCAAAGCTAAGTGGACTCTATTCAAAAAAAATCTTTTTCCATTTTCCATCCATTTCACCAACTGATTGGACTTTTTTAAAATTACAAAATAAACAAAAACATTGATATTCCTCTCACACACACATATGCACATAAAGATATATAGATACATACATGCATGCATACATACATACATACATACATACATACATACATACATACATATATATATATATATATATATATATATATATATATATATATATATATAATTTGTAAAGGTAGGGAAGCTTTAAAAAAGGATTAAAAAAAAGGAATATTTGAGACTATAATTTGGAGGCACTTCAGGATTATTCAGATGCCTAGGTACCTACATTGAGTATTAATTAAGCTAAAATTAGTGAACTGGCATTGAGCATTGTAGCACAAAGAATATGACGAAAACTAGTGCATGGACTCCGCTATATCCATTAAGAGGTGCTAGGTAATGGCAACAGGAAGGTAGGGAAGCTTAATGGGTAAACTAGCTAAAGTTACACTCAATTCAAAAGCGTCGACTATGAGAAGTGACTTCCTAGAATGTCTCCATCATAGTGTTTAAATTCTTTTGACAATAATGATATATGTTAGCATAATTTTAAGGATGACATAACAACTTATATTAGCCTACAATAATTTTTTTTGTTAGCGTGATTCTATATCAATCAGTATTATTTTTTTTTGTTAGCATGATTTTGTTAGAGTGATTTTAGGGATTACATAACAACTCGTATCAACAAATAATATTTTTTTATTAGCATGATCCTGTATTAGCCTATACTATTTTTCTTGTAAGGAGTCTTTATACGAGTATATATAACCCCCGAGATGTACCGAATGTGATGGAATAGAAAAATAAAATTACTTCTTTCTCTCTCTTTTTCTCTTCTTCTGTAAATATTTTAACATGGTATCAAAGATACAGATCATCTAATTTGTTGTCGCTATCTCTTCCGCTTTTGCTATGGTCGTTATTGTCGTGTCTAAAAGCTTTGAAGATCTATAGTGCCGATTTATTGATCTTTATTTTCTAATAAATCAACACCCGAAGATTCTCTATTTTCTGGTGGATTCACAGATCCTCTGTATTCCTGCAGATTCTCTATTTACTCATGAATCAACATTTGAAGATTCCATATTTCTTAGTAGATCTGCATATCCTTTATTTTTGGTAGATCAACATTCGAATATTTTCTAATAGCTCGCATCTCATCTCCACCATTTTCCTCCTCAGCTTCAAATCTTTGGTTATCTCTTATCATTGTCACTCAGTTTCTTTATTTTTATCTGCGATTTTATTTGCTACCTCCCGCTCCTTCACCATCTACTTCGGGTCACTTGCTCCTCTTTCATGGCGCCTCTGTCTACGATGATCCTTGATCTTTGCTTGTCTTCTTTCTGAACTCTGCTCTTGCTACAACTGCCATCTTCTATATGTCTTTTCACTGCCACATCATCAGATAAGTTAATCAGCCACATTAGCAGACACGTCAGTCTGACACGTCAATTAGACATGTCGACAAATACACCAATTTTTTATGTTAGTTAGTCATGTCAGTGGACACATTAATCTACCGTGTCAATTAGCTACGTCAATATTATTAAATACATCAGTTTACTATGTTAGCTTCCTGATCTACCGCATCAGTTTTTAAGTTGTTATGTCGGCTTCTATTCTGCCATATCAAATTATGTATTGCTACATCAGCTTGACACATTAGTCTGTCATAATAGCTTCTAAGTTGTTATATCAACTCCTAATCTACTACATCAACTTTTGAGCTACTACAACAGCTCGTGTTTTGCCACATCAGGCTCTATGCTATCATGTCAGCTCTTGATCTTTCATCACGCCAGCCTCTGAGTTCTTATATCAACTCCTAGTCTCTCACGTCAGTTTCTGAGATATTACTTCAGCTGTTAATCTAGTACATCAATTTCTGGGTACATTCCTGATCTAGTTTTCAAACTCCAATTGGTACGTATAGTACTATCTTGAGTTTAAGAAGAGATATTAGTATAATTTTAGAGATCACGTAATAAGCTGCATCAGCCTATAATATTTTTTTATTAGCATATAATGTATCGATCAGTATTATTATTTTTTTGTTAGCAAGATCTTGTTAGAGTAATTTTAGGTTACATAACAACTCGTATCAGCGAGTTATATTTTTTTTGTCAGCATGCTCCTATATTAGCTTATATTATTTTTTTTTATAGAGTGAGTGTATATAACCCTTGAGATGTACTGAATGTGATAGAACAGAAAAATAAAATTACTTCTCTCTTTTTTTCTCGTATTTTTTTTTCTACAAATGTTTTAACAATATATAATGATTATAACACAAAATATAATTGCTTGAACAACAGTAATATCATAGAAACCTATTTTCTTTTCTTCCCAGCTTTAGATCTTCGGTCATCTCTCATCATCGTCGCTTGGCCTCTTTTTCTTCATCTCTGATCTTATTTGCTGCCTCTGGCTTCTTCACTATCTAGTTTGAGGTCTCTTGCTCCTCTTCTATTGCGCCTCTGTCTACGATGATCCTCGACCTTCGGTTGCCTTCTTTCTAAGCTTCATCCTTGCTGCGATTGCCATTTTCTATACGTCTTGTCATTGCCACATCATCGACAAGTCAATCAGCTACATTGGCAGACATGTCAGTCTGTCACGTCAATCAGACACAAAGACAAACACACCAATTTGCTATATTAGTTAGTCATATCAGTAGACGCATTAGGCTACTGTGTCAGTTAGCTACGTCAGCATTGTTAAATATATTAGTTTGCTGTGTTAGCTTCCTGATCTACTGCATCAGTTTCCAAGCCGTTATGTTAACTTCTGTCCTGTCATATCAAATTATATATTATCACATTAGCTTGACACATTAGTTTGTCATATCGATTTCTGAGTTGTTATATCAACTCCAAATCTACTACATCAGCTTTTGAGCTGCTATAACAACTCATGTTTTACCACATCAGACTTTATGCTATCATGTCAGCTCTTGATCTACCATTACGTCAGCCTCCGAGCTTCTATGTCAACTTCTAGTCTATCACGTGGGTTTTATAAGCTATTACTTTAGCTCTTGATCTAGTATGTCAGTTTCTGGGTACATTCGTGATCTAGTTTTCAAACTTAAATTGGCATTTAAAGTACGATCTTGAGTTTGAGTGAGGATATTAGTATAATTTTAGAGATCACGTAACAAACTGTATCAGCCTATAATATATTTTTTTTGTTAACATATCGTGTATCGATCAGTATTATTTTTTTTCTTAGCATGATTTTTTTAGAGTGATTTTAGAGATTACATAAAAACTTGTATCAGTGAGTAATATTTTTCTTTGTTAGAATACTCCTATATCCACTTATATTATTTTTTTTTGTATAGAGTGAATATATATAACCCTTAAGATGTACTGAATGTGATGGAATAAAAAAATAAAATATTTTTCTCTCTCTCTCTCTCTCTCTCTCTCTCTTTTTCTTCTACAAATATTTTAACAATATACAATGATTATAAGACAACATATACTTGCTTGAACCACGGTAATATTGGGGAAACCCATTTTCTCTCAAAGAACAAAAATGTTTAACAATATCCACCGGCAATATGAGCTCTTGAGCTTAATTATAAGCACATGGAAGAGTACCTAACTTGCTTCCGGCTTGCACTACTCGTTGATGGTGGTTCACGTACGTATTTCCTACTCAAGGTAAGAGTTGTTCCGAGACACGTACGTTGGGATCAGTGCAGTTTCTCTGGAATGGTGACACCTAACGAGCAATGTGAATAGAAATCCAAGAAAGCCAGCTCTATGCAGGACACTTTAACTTATTATAGCGATGGGAGAAGCAGCGGGAAACATTAATGGAGCGGCGTCCGACAGCAGAGAGTTGCATGCGAGAAACCAAGAGGACTCAAACCCAGTCTCTGATGTTGATGCAATTAAGCTAACTTCCAGGTAAAACAGTCATGTATCCATCGTGTCATTTCTCATGCTCTACTAAATCCTAGGTAAACAGCGATGTAACTACTAGAGTAGATGCAAGCAATATGTACATTAGCACATAACAGATTTGTTTGGGCCAACAGGGACCCAATGGTGACGCAAATTTGTAACCTTGTATCCATGCCACCAAAAGCCTCTTAAACTTTACCGCTGTTCCAATTTCCGGACAGGTTTTAATACGGTACAGTCAAGTGCACTCGACAAGAACTCTACCACAAGCAAAGGTACCTTGTGATGGATCTCATCATACAGGTAGGCCCTCTTGCAGACTATAAGCCTAGCATGCCCTTCTTAACTAAATATCCGGGCAGCACTTTGTAAGAGGTGCCCTTGTCTTTATTGCCCGCTAGAGGATGAGCCTTAATTTCCTGTGTCCACAGCCACAGGAGCTAGATGAAATTCTCCGCCAATGTATCTTCCATGGTTTACCCTACTCGCCCACATCTCTCTGATATCAGGTATCCAAGGGTGGCGAGGATAGCTTATACAGGAAGAGAAGGGTGTGAGGCTCGCATGGAAGCCTCCCTACAGTAATTATACGTGCAGGGGCTCTGTTTATCTATCACTGGCCGCCAGATATGGAACAGTGAGAAAGGGAGGGGAGTAGAGTAGGGTTTGTAGGGGGTGGAAAGAAGCGAAGGCCACGTCCCTCTCACACTTCCCACATCCCAATCAAAAAGCAAAAACAGCTGCGTACTTCGCCCCAAGCCCCTCATCGTCTAACAGTCACGGAAACCAAGGCCTTTTGCTCGCCCTTTGCCCTTTTATAGTATCAGCAGGCTAGCCGGTTGGGTTAGATGTGGGTTGAGTTGACTCGGGATTGGATCCAAAAAAATCTACCATTCTGAAAACAACTCATTTATCAAATAAATTAAAATTTCAAACTTGAACTCGATCTTTCCATTAAACAGCTAGTACAATCGGACCTGCATAATTGTCCGATTAAGTTAATGAGTTGAGCATATGTTAAATAGGTTAAATAGATGTAAAATGGTATAAATAGATTTAAAACAGATTAAATAAAAAAAAGAATGGCTTGGTATGCGAGGCTCTCATTCTTGTGAGATCTGAAGAGAGTTGTGAACTCTATATCACAATAAATAATCTTACAGTTGCGTCGTTTATATAGGTTAAATGGTTTCTAATAAATTGGTTAAGTAGGTTTTATATAGGTCATGATATGATCCAACTATAAAATGGGTGAGAATGGATTAAATAGGTTAGAGATCTAAATTTGAATCGAACTCACTTAATAAATTGGTTCATCAAAGTTGACCCATTTATTATCCAAATCCATTTAATTCCAATAATGGAGCCTGATAGAGGGAAAAACGGATCGTCCAACCCACAACTAAAAGGCCGCCCCGTTTCGGCCCAGTAAATACCAATGATGAATGACTAAACCTTCACTTCAGCCCAGAGCCAGCTCGTCTTCGGAACTCTACCAACTCCGAACATTCGCCGACCCTTCGACCAAGTTCGGGGTGCCTCCAGGCAAACGCCGACCCGTCCTGACCAAGTTTGAAACGCCGACCCCAGCAATACACATCATATGCTCCGACCCTCGAGCTCGGAGCGCTCCCTCGAGTACACCTCAGAATTCGAAAAATCGAGCCCTCCCAGTCTACACCGAGCCGGCCTTACTAAATGCCCGATGCGACTACTTAACGAGCTCGGCCTCGCCAACAACCACATCCACGTGCAGACCTACGCCCACCTACGAAGCCGTACTCCACCACACTGCCGTGTCATGTCTCCATAACCGGCCCACAGCAGTCAGATGGTACCTTGACTACTCTGGCCATGCCCTGCTGTAACTGACAAATTCCTACCGTTCTTAAGAACGGGCTGTGCTGCACGCCATCCGGTTCAGAGCCATACCCCCTCATGATGGGGACTGACAGTACCTCCGTCACCTGGGCCACTCCACCGAGGCTATAATAGCTCGGTCAGGTAATCCCTAAGGGACCCTATGGGCTAGACAAAAATTTGCCTACTCTAACTTGATCGTCGAAGGGCCCTCACCGGAAAAATCGATGAGGCTTTGTGCAGGTCCGCGACCGTCGCACAGAAGGTGGTTCTCGTCTTCCCCTCTCCACACCAGTGGCTCCCTCGGCTCCACCGACGCGGTCACCCTCGGGCTAGATTTGAACCACAACATATTTGGCGCTAGAAGGAGGGCCTGAGTCGTGATCGCAAAGATAATGAGCCAAGGGGCTCCAAACGTATCGAGCAGCCGGAAATCAATACCCGACTGCTCTCTACAAGGTCTGCCTCCTGCATCACCTGTCCCTGCGGACCAAACCTCTCAAATCCAGCCAGAGAAGTTCTACCTACTCGCCCAGCAAGTCCAAACCTTGGTCGTGGTTATCCAAACCCTTCATCCGGCTGGAGCTCCGTCAATCACCGAACTCGACAAGAAGGTCAAGGAAGCGAGGCGACAAATCCAAATGCTTTGGGATTAGATCGCAGAACTCCGCGAGGAGTGTTATCGGTCGAGAAGCCGGTCCCCCCAAAGATCTGGGAGACACCTCTCCCATTGGAGTTTTGAAGAGTATACTCCTCTTACGTCCTCTCGAGCCCAAATTCTTACAGAAATCGAGGGTTGCGGCTACCTCCAATCTCCTCTGAAGATGCGACCGTCCAAGTTACGAAAGTGTGCGGGCAAGTACTGCTGCTTCTATAGAGACTACAGCCACGACACGGAGGATTGCTATCAGCTCCGTGATAGGATCGAAGTGATCGTCCGCCAGGGCCATTTGAGCCGATTCGTTGGTAGGCCAGCTAGCAAAGCGGAGCCGGAGGGGCAGACTTCAGAACCATCCGACGGACCCGATGACGGACGCCCCAGTGCAAACACTACTAATGCTCCGCCTATAAGCCTTACGTTGAGGGGCCAGAGAGAGGCCACACTCATCGGCCCGAGGTTGGTGACCCCGATTAAAAATTACTCCCCCAAGGAAAGACCTTAGCCCCCTTCAAGTCAGGGCTTTCTCCCTTAGGCCGTAACCTAATGAAGTTATCTTCCGAAATTCTCCCAAGGTGTCTTTAAAGTATCTTAGGAGGCTCGGCACACATTCGATATTCCGGCAGCGCGAATCATACGCCTTGAGGAGCATCTACAAAGTCACCCTTTGAGCTCGATTTGGGATGCCCTGCGGCGTCAACGGGGAGCCTAGGCAGAGCACCCCCGTCCGTAGGATTCTACAAGTTCGCCCCTGATCTAAGTGGGGGGCATCTACAAAGTCACCCTTTGAGCTCGGCTCGGGGTGCCCTGCGACGTCAACGGAGAGCTTAGGCAGAGCACCTCTGTTCGCAGGATTTTACAAGTTCGCCCCTGATTTGAGTGGGGGGCATCTACAAAGTCACCCTTTGAGCTCGGCTCGAGGTGCCCTGCGGCATCAACGGGGAGCCTAAGCAGAGCACCCCCATCCGCAGGATTCTACAAGTTCGCCCCAATCTGAGTGGGGGGCATCTACAAAGTCACTCTTTGAGCTCGGATCGAGGTGCCCTGCGGCGTCAATGGGGAGCCTAGGCAGAGAACCCCCGTCCACAGGATTCTACAAGTTTGCTCCTGATCTGAGTAAGGGGCATCTACAAAGTTACCCTTTGAGCTCAGCTCGGGGTGCCCTGCGGCATCAAGGGGGAGCCTAGGCAGAGCACCCCCGTCTGCAGGATTCTATGAGTTTGCCCTTGATCCACAAGGTGTTCGGGTAGATATCTATCCCCGAATTTATTATTTTCGAGGTGGCTTCGGCCCCTCGGACGGATTTCTAAGCCTCAAAGTGGCTTCGGTCTCTCGAGCAGGTTTCTACGTTCGGATGGATGCTTATCCCTGAACTTATTATTCTTGAGGTGGCTTCGGCCTTTCGGATGGATTTCTAAGACTCGAGGTGGCTTCAACCCCTCGAACAAATTTCTACGTTCGGGTGGATGTCTATCCCCGAACTTATTATTCCCGATGTGGCTTCGGCCCCTCGAACAAATTTGTATTTGGATGGATATCTATCCTCGAACTTATTATTCTCGATGTGGCCGAAGGGATGATTTTTAAAGTCTCGAGGTGGCTTCCGCCCCTCGAACAAATTTCTACGTTCGGAAATATATATCCTCGAACTTATTATTCCCGAGGTGGCTTCGGCCCCTCAGGTAGATTTCTAAGTCTCGAGGTGGCTTCAGCCCCTCGAACAGATTTCTACGTTCGGATGGATGCGTATCTCCAAACTTATTATTTCCGAGGTTGCTTCGGCCCCTCGGGTGGATTTCTAAGACTCAAGGTGGCTTCGTCTCCTCGAGCAGGTTTTTACGTTCGGATGGATGCTTTTCTCTGAACTTATTATTTCCAAAGTGGCTTTGGCCCCTCGGGCAGATTTCTAAGTCTCGAAATAGCTTCGGCCCCTCGAGCAAGTTTCTACGTTCGGGTGGATGTCTATCCCCGAACTTATTATTTCCGAGGTGGCTTCGGCCCCTCGAATGAATTTGTAAAGTCTCGAGGTGGCTTCAGCCCCTCGAGTAAATTTCTACGTTCGGGTGGATGTCTATCTCCGAATTTATTATTTCCGAGATGGCTTCAGCCCCTCGAGCGGATTTTTAAGTCTCGAGGTGGCTTCGGCCCCTCGAGCAGGTTTCTACGTTCGGGTGGATGTCTATCCCCGAACTTATTATTTCCAAGGTGGCTTCGGCCCCTCGGATGGATTTCTAAAATCTCGAGGTGGCTTCGGCCCCTCGAACAAATTTCTACGTTCGGATGGATGTTTATCCCTGAACTTATTATTTTCGAGGCGGCTTCGGCCCCTCGGGCAGATTTCTAAGTCTCGAGGTGGCTTCGGCCCCTCGAGCAGGTTTTTATGTTCAGATGGATGTCTATCCCTGAATTTATTATTCTCGATGTGGTTTCGGCCCCTCGGATGGATTTTTAAGTCTCGATGTGGCTTCGGCCCCTCGAGCAGGTTTTTACGTTCGGGTGGATGCTTATTCCCAAACTTATTATTTCCGAGGTAGCTTCGGCCCCTCGGATGGATTTCTAAGTCTCGAGGTGGCTTCGTCCTCTCGAACAAATTTTTACATTCAAGTAGATGTCTATCCCCGAACTTATTATTTTCGAGGTGGCTTCGGTCTCTCGGATGGATTTTTAAGTCTTGAGGTGGCTTCAGCCCCTCAAGCAAATTACTACGTTCGGGTAGATGTCTATCTCCGAACTTATTATTTCAGATGTGGCTTTGATCCCTCGGGTGGATTTTTAAGTCTCGAAGTGAATTCGGCCCCTCGAGCAAATTTCTACGTTTGGGTGGATGTCTATCTCTGAACTTATTATTTTCGAGGTGGCTTCGTTCCTTGGGTGGATTTCTAAATTTTTGAGGTTGCTTCGGCTCCTCGAGCAAATTTCTACGTTCGGATAGATGTCCATCTCCGAACTTATTATTCCTGAGGTGGCTTCGGCCCCTCGGATGAATTTCTAAGTCTCGAGGTGGCTTCGACCCCTCGAGTAAGTTTTTACGTTCTGGTGGATGCTTATCCCTAAACTTATTATTTTCGAGGTGTCTTCGACTCCTCGGATAGATTTCTAAGACTCAAGGTGGCTTCGGCCCCTCGAGTAGGTTTCTATGTTCGGGTGGATGCTTATCCTCGAACTTATTATTTTCGAGGTGGCTTCGGCCCCTCGGGCAGATTTCTAAGACTCGAGATGGCTTCGGTCCCTCGAGCAAATTTCTACGTTCGGGTGGATGTCTATCCCCGAACTTATTGTTTCCAATGTGGCTTCGGCCCCTTAGGTGGATTTCTAAGTCTTGAGGTGGCTTCGATCTCTCGAGCAAATTTCTACGTTCGGGTGGATGTCTATCCCCGAACTTATTATCCTCGAGGTGGCTTCGGCCCCTCGAGCAGGTTTTTACGTTCGGATGGATGCTTATCCCCGAACTTTTTGTTTCCGAGGTAGCTTCGAGTAGATTTCCGCATTCGGATAAATGCCTATCCCCGAACTTATCTACGCCCCTGAGTTGACAAATGCCCCCGGACAAGCTTCTATTCTTTAGATAATTTATGATCATTTCTTTCACTCTCTCAGGCATGGCTTGAAACGGCCCGTGCTATTAAACGAAGAGCTGCGAGCTCGTTTCACACGAGGTTTATCCTAGGGGTGTACCGAACTCGGAGTTCCTCCAAGTACTAAGTGCATCCCCTGCTATGTAAGACGAGCCCGAGTTTGGGTCACATAATTTGAATCTTAATATCCAAGCACGAGACAGAGCGAACTCAAAGCACTAATTGAAAGAAAAAGGGGATTTTATTAGCAGAAAAGGCCAAAGGCCGAATACAAGAGCACCCGACCTCATGGTCAGGAGAATTACAACGGACCCAAGCGGCCAGCCTTACAAAAATAAGAATAAAAATCAATCGACGTGGACAACCTCCACGTTATTATCGGTCGCAGCCTCCGGCTCAGCTGCAACTTCAGAAGCACCATCCCCGTCCGCTACGGTGGCTTTAACTCCAGGGGCAGCCTCAAGAATGGCTGATGATTCCATCCCATTAGCACCTATAGTGGCAATCTCTGGCTCGGTCTCGCCAGCAACTTCAGCGGCATCCTCTCCTTCCTCAGCGGCCCCGTCCGTGTTCGGTTCAAGGCCGCTGAGCTCTGCCCTAGGGCAGAGCTACTGAACTTGGAAACGACAATTGTCAAAACCTTGGATCATGGCAGCAGCAGCCCCTTCCGCCAGTTAAGCGATATATTCCCCCAACTGACAAAACTTCTCAACGGCCTCGTGGGCAGATGATTCCACCAAACCCTCGAGCTTCCCGATCTTCAGCTCCCGCTCCTCCGCCTTGCCCCGAAGGCGGGCTAGAGGGACTTCGAGCTCAGCAATATGGCTCGCTGAGGAGGAGCAGGCTCGGGAGTGTTCAGCCTCCATGACTTAAATCTAAGCAACCTTATCCTTTATTACTGCTTCGGAAGCGCCTACCTTCTTCTTGGTCTTTCGAAGCCGTTGTTCAGCGGCAGCAGCTTTCTCCTCGGCTTCATGCTGCTGCTGCTCGACGGCTTCCACTTGACCCTCGGCTTCCTACTGGCGTTGCGCAGCAGACGCTGGCCGGCCTTCAGCCTCTTGATTTTGGAGCTCGGCACGCTCCGTCCTCCGCTGGAGTACCTTGAGCTCCTCTCGGTCGGCGAGCATGTTGGACATCAACACGTCGATCACGTAAAGAGACTGGCACAGAAAGGGAAGTGTCAGTGAAAGTTAATCATCCACAAAACAAAAAGGACAAAAGAATGAACATCACTTACCCGTATGCTTGCTGAATAGACATGATCGACGAGGTTGCCAAGGTCGCCCTCCATCAGTACGCAGTCGCGCGGAAGCATGATGCTGCACATGAGTCCACGGGCGACATCTTCGGATCCGAGGGCCGAATCGCCCTCAGGTACGCGCCTCGATGACTCTCCGCCGAATTGGGGAATCATTGATTCAATTCTCCCCAAGGCCGGAGCCTCGAAGGGAGTTACAACCTTGGTGCACGCCGAGAATGTGGGAGGAACTGAAGTCCCAGGCCCACACCTCAGCTCAGAATCCAGCCTGGACGGTTGAGCTGCGGCGGCAATCTCTGGAACTTGGTCGGTTAGCGTGATCGCCGCCCGGGCAGGAAGATCTTCCCCAGTCATTGACTAGGGCACCTCGGCCTCCCATACGGGCCCCTGGCTAGAACTGACCAAAGCAGGGGCAACGACTTCTCCCTGTCCGACCTCAAGGCCAGAAGCGATTCTTGCCTTCTTTGGCCTCACCTCAAGATGGACCCCTTCGGGGGCGGCCTTTGTCCTCTTACATATGGCCACCAGCGTATTGGTGTCGAAAATCATCGATACGATATCTCAAGACAAAAAGTTTTGTCAGCATCCCTAACGTAAGAATGAAAAAAGAAAAAGTCAAATTGCTCTTACCCTCGGGACGGGCCGGACTCAAGCTAAGATTCACCAAGGCCTCCTCGCTGAGCAGGTCGGTAAGCCGAGGAGTCTCTTTCAGTCCAAGCAAACTATCTAGGGTTCTCTACTCGAACTGCGACAACTGCGGGAGTGTATTGTTCACCGAGGCCAACAAAAAACTCCAGGTCGGATTAAATCCCCACGACCGCTTGGAGGAGATATAGAAAAGGTTATCCTTCCATCCATGGATGAAAGTGGGCAAACCCCCAAATAGCTTACGGCCTCCTCAAGAAAAAAAGTACCATCACCCTTTATCTACAGGGTTGCCTTTTAATATAAAATAGCTTCTGAAGACATTCACTAGGGGGGGCAAGCTATGTGCTAGGCAGAGGCGAGGAAGCCAATAATCAACCTCCATGAGTTCGGGGCAAGCTGCACAGGCACCAGGCCATACGCCGTCAGAAGCTCGCCCATGAACTTATGAAGAGGAAACCTCAGCCCTGCTTGGAGTGTATCTACATACACTCCGACCCAACCGTTTGGAGATTGGTAACTCGGCCTCCGAGGTCCGAGAGTTCAAGGACGAACTCCGGAGGAATGAAAAATCGGGCTCGAACCGAGCCCAGATCCTCATCGATCATGAGCGAGCCGGTTCCATATGGGCTCGGGCCCACCTCTACTCCAACCTCTTCCACCTCAGAAGAAGTCGAAATTCGCGATGGACCTGCATCGAACATCGATGCCTTCGTCGATGAGTCCATTACCCAGGCTTTGAAACTAAAAAGGAGGAGAAAATCGAAAAACTCTCCAAGCGGCCGAAAAAAAGGATAAAATGCCTACCCGAAAACTCGCCGGAAAAGATGGATGAGCAAAGAAGAAGAATGACCTCCGAAAGAGAAAAACGATGGATGACGCAAAGGCTAGCCGAGAACTCCCGAGAACTCTCAAGAACGCTTGGAAGAGAATTCTAACACTCCGGCAACGGCGGCTAGACCAGGGCAGGAGGAAGGTCAAGCAACGATCCTACGACCCCTTCTTCAGGCCTTATATAGGCCACTGCAATAGCTCCGATCGAGCGACGTAAATGATCATCCGGTCCGGAATCGTCATGTGGCGAGCCTTAAGACGGCCTTAAAGTACTGGACGATCAGAAGTCCGACTACTTCCATCGTCCGAGCAGCAAAGCAGCTCGACCTCGAAAATGGGGGGCAAATGATAGAGGGAAAAACGGATCGTCCAGCCCACAACTAAAAGGCCGCCTCGTTTAGGCCCAGTAAATACCAACGATGAATGACTAAACCTTCACTTCTACCCAGAGCCAGCTCGTCCTCGGAACTCCACCAACTCCGAACATTCGCCGACCCCTCGGATCAAGTTTGGGGTGCCTCCAGGCAAACGCTAACCCATCCCGACCAAGTTCAAGATGCCGACCCCAGCAAGACACAGCATACGCTCCGACCCCCAAGCTCGGAGCGCTCCCTCGAGTACACCTCGAAATCCGAAAAATCGAGCCCTCCCAGTCTACACCGAGCCGGCCTCACTAAACGCCTGACGCGATTACTTAACGAGCTCGGCCTCGCCAACAACCACATCCACATGTAGGCCTACGCCCACCTATGAGGCCGTACTCCACCATACTGTCGTATCATGTCTCCATAATCGGCCTACAGCAGTCACACGGCACCTTGACTACTCCGGCCATACCCTGCTGTAACTGACAAAGCCTTACCGTTCTTAAGAACGGGCTGTGCTGCACGCCATCCGGCTCAGAACCATACCTCCTCATGATGGGGACTGACAGTACCTCCGTCACGTGGGCCACTCCACCGAGGCTATAAATAGCTCGGTCAGGTAATCCCTAAGAGACCCTTTGAGCTGGACCAAAATTTGTCTACTCTAACTTGATCGTCGGAGGATCCTCACCGGAAAAACTAGTGAGACTTTGTGCATGTCCGCGGCCGTTGCACAAAAGGTGGTTCCCGTCTTCCCCTCTCCACACCGGCAGCTCCCTCGGCTCCACCGGCGTGGTCACCCTCGGACTAGATTTGAAGCATAATAGAGCTCGTTTGAAGGGGGCGGCTGCGGATCAATTTGGCAGGTTGGGACGCGAAATTACCACCCTAAGAGAAGAGAGAGAGAGGGGGGGGGGGGGGGGGGACAACTGAAACTGGGAGAGAGAAGAGAACGGAAGATGACGAGAGAGAAAGCGACGGCTGGGCAGTGGAAAACTGATAGAGAACCTTCAAGCCTCATCGCCTCTCTCTACTCTTTCTCTCTCTCTCTCTCTCTCTCTCTCTCTCTCTATCACTTTCTCTTCACCCTCACTTAAAAACAGTCTTCCCTACATTGCAGTCCCAAACTGCAGTCTTTGCTCTCGTCTCCACAACCTTTCTTCCATCTCTCTTTTTTCTTTGCCTTGTCTTCTCCTTGACTGCACTCCCATGTATAACCCTTCTTCCATTCATCCTCTTCTTTCATTTTTCCTCTCATCTTATTTTAAACTGTCCTTTTGGAAACTTAACAAGTGTGTTCTTTGTTTTGGTTGCAGGAGACCAGAGGGAAACCCATTAGACCTCAACAACTTGCCGGAGGAATACGGTAAGCAGGCTTTGGAGGAGAGCTCGACGACAACTGCTGCATCCACCGATACTGCTAGTACGTTGGGAAGCATAAGAAATAATTAAGAAACAAATTAAAAAATAATTTACATGATGATTTAGAGTTTTTTAAGTAAAGGAGGGAGGGAGGGAGGGGGGGAGAGAGAGAGAGAGAGAGAGAGTAGGAACAGTAAAGTTACTGGTCTATTTGTTCTGATTATAGTTTTTATCATGCGTTTTTCTCCTAGTCAATTACTAATTTACTCAAGAGGATAAAATGGTGCAGGGTTTAAGAAAAAGAAGAGCGGAGGAAAAGATGACAGCGCAAAGGCCTACGAGTGCCGGTTTTGCTCCCTAAAGTTCTGCAAGTCTCAAGCATTGGGTGGTCACATGAACCGGCATCGCCAAGGCAAGAGCACTGCTATAGCAGTTGCACTACCAGATTAGAATCATGGGTTTTATGTTCTCAATATAAGATTTACTAGTACTATTTTTAAACTACCTGATAATATGTACAGCAAGCACTTTGTTTTAGCTAGTAGTGTTTGAGCATTCATGTTGATTTCTTTTGATTTCGATCAGAGAGGGAGACGGAGACTCTTAACCGTGCTCGTCAACTCGTGTTCAGCAATGAAGGTCTGGCTGGGGCCAGCGCTCATGTGGGGTAAGTGACCAAAGAAACTTTGCTCAATCTTACATTTCCCTATATCTATAAATATTTCCTTCCCTTTTGAGCCCAAATGCTTATTGATCTTCCATTTCCTCCTGCGAAACCAAAAGTATTTTTACTTTCCTAGGTAGAGACTCTCCTTTTCTTCTTCATCGTAGAGATTTAAAGTTTGTCAACAATCTAGTCCTTAATGATATCGATTCTTTGATCAAAACAGCAGCTTGAGAGATCTAAATCTCGGGAACACACAACCTATCCCTCCAGGAGGATTCCAGCATAGAGGTGGCAGCATGGGAGACCCGTGTCTTCAATACCGGCCTGTCTATCCGAGGCTACCATCACATCCACCACCACCACCACCACCACCACCACCACCACCTCTACAACCATATGTTTACCCTACCTCTTCCTCACACCCCATACCTCACCCACCATCCTACCCTCCTTCCCATCATTCCGTCGGTGATTACTTCATAGGCCATGTCCTCAGCAGTAGCTCCCAGCGCCAACCACATCACCCCAGTTATGGACCCGATTCGAGCTACGCTTTCTTTGGAGCCCCTCTTGCTCACAGCTTCTCCATGGAAGGGGTACAAGCGCCTATGACTAGAGACAGTTCCGGGAATCAAGCAGATGCGATGAATTGGAATTGTGGCTATGGACATGACCAGCACATGGATTCCCCCTCTACCATGGATCGATTTCGGGATAACTTCCAAGGTTAAGGGACAGCAACCACTTGCTCATTCTGAATGAAAACAGAAATAAGGAATTGCCCATCCAAGTGAGTTATTGGAACAAACCTTTATTTTTCTTCTTGCATGTTTTTTCCGCCCACCGCTTTGGGTTTGAGAGTGAAGTGAAAGAGAAATGGATATCAACTGAGGAATGTTGCATTATTCAGCCTCTTTCTCTCTCCCTCCCAACCCTCCCGAATTGGGCACCTTAAAACCCAAGGCAGTTCTTGGTTGAAGACTTGTTGGGACAATAGGAGAAAAAGGCCTAGAGAATGAAAGGAGGCAAGGGTTTCCCAACCCACCTTCAGTAATATTTTTAGTTTCTCGAGCATGAATTGTCAAAGCTAATGTTCTTAGAGCTCTGGATGATACCAAACACTTTAATCAGTGAGTCTGAGACCGAATAAAAGCTTTCCAATTAAGTGTTATGGCAAAGCCATCCAGCTAAACATATGTAGCCTGACCAGTCTATGCTCGCTTTTATCCTTACTTTGGAGCACAAACCACAAGAAAGAAACAAAACAAAGCGAAACGAAAAAGAATGAATATGTATACCGTAGCCCATGGCTCACCATCTTTTTGTTATGCTTCCTTTCTGTGTTATATGATTGGAATGCATGCGACCACAAGAGTCCAGGTAGTATAACAATTTAATTCAGGAAAAGGCTCAAATCTACCTTTGGAATAATTGTGGATTGGACCATTCCTGAATGGAAGTAGAAACTAAATTGGACTGAAGATTGTGCAGCTGCACTGGTGGGGCAGGTGGTGGGTTAAGATGCCAAGAGTACATTAGAGATCCGGTATGGTTAGATTCCGTTAGTGGGTAATCAAGAGAAGTTGGTAAGAATCTCCTTTGAGGAAAAAAGTAGGGTTTTCTTCTTCTTCTTCTTCTTCTTCTTCTTTTTTAAGGGTTGATGATCTTAAGTAGTGGAGATACATCAATCTTCTTCAGGGCAAATCCAACTCAACAGCAGTTGCAAAGGAACGCAAGACACAAGCAATTTAAATGGTTCAGCAAGATGCCAGAATTATAAGAATAGAAATGATAGATAGATAGATAGATAGATAGATAGAGATAGATAGATAGAGAGAGAGAGAGAGAGAGAATCCAACATTAGTAGTTACTACATGCATGAATATGATGTGTTGAAGTTATGAATCTAAAGCTAGATTTCAACTTGAGCCAAGTTGAAATATCTTGGGAGGTGGCAAAACTTCAAAGGTGATGGTTCATTGGTCACAAACCTTGACTTTGACGATACTGCCCTACCAAATTTGGTCCTCTGGTTGTTCCTCTTGGTCTTGAATTTTGATTTTGGTATCTGTAAATGACCAGTTCTTCACTTGCTGTCTCTATACATACTAGAGCTGGCCTTTTTTGCAACAAGATAAAATGGGTTTAACTAATCTTGGCTCAACCCTGAGTTCTCATGTCGACAAAGGTCCACAATGAAAATTTTAACATCTTAGGACTGTTCAGGTCTTATGGCGCTGGTCCATGGGAGATGGCAATAATGGTTATACGGAACCTGTTCGCAAGGGAGAAGTTGGGAGTACTATCAAAGACAATGTTCACAATAATAAAAGAGACTAGAGGTGACCATCAAGAATCTTATATCCATCTGAAAGAAAACATCTCAGTAATTGTGCCTACTAGGATTATATATATTAATTCCTAGTTTAAACCTAACATGTCCACATATTATTACTCATTTAAAAAAAAAAAAAAAAAAAATCTAAGAACCTTGATATCATTTGTCCATTTTTGAAGTATATATAATGGCCTTTCGAGAGCTAGAAGCCACTGATGATGAGGGTCATGTGATATATGGTATGAAACTATATTTAGGTTCTATAATTGCAAAAATCATTCTCATTTGATCGAAATTAATTCACAAGTTTCGGATCTTTTATACGCATGTAAGTGTTGTCTTCTATCAGATCATCAAGGAGTTCCTAGAATAGTCCAGGAAGATACGTCCAAAGCACTATTTTGGTTCCATCCATTAAGTTAATTCCCAGTTCAACAGTGTCATTCATACTTTGTGACGTGATCTTTTTGACGTTTTGCTTGCTTTCAACTGCGTCTATATATACCTTTTCTTTCCATTTAACGGGGATACACATAAAGACAAGAATGTAGGTCCTCGTAATAAGAGAAAATGATAAAACAAGATAGGTCGTGACATTTTTGCACCTATTTTTTGAGAAGGAAATAAAAAAAGAAAAACTAAAATGAATTTGATGGCATTTATTTGAAATATATTTAAAAATTATATTATTGCCATCATTGACTTTGAAATTGAAACTCATAGATCTTATTTATAATTTGTTATAAGATAAAGAAATTGAATTCACATGTTTGCTATTGTCAACTTCGTTCACAATTAGAATAGTTTATGGAACTTTCTCAATGATGGTAACAGATGCTTGGGAGGTTAGGGGCATTTAAAGAAAGCCAAAACCTCGTTATTTGACCCTCTATCTATGGATTTCTTTTTTTTCCGAAATAAGTTGCATCTTTTGAAAACATGAAAAATAATATCTTTCCTAATAATTAAAATTGAAAAGATATTCTTAAGCAAAGAAAATTAAAAATTAAGGCTTATCCATGGTAATTATCATAATTTTGACCCTATCACCATCATTAAAGATAGCATGCCATAGTTGAATATAATAAATAAAGAGGGAATAACATCAATGGTTAAACTACATCTCACATCAATGAAAAAATTATGTTACATCTTCGTCGCCATTTTGTCACCATCGTCAAGAAGGTTTGAACTCGAATTTGAATTTCCTCCAAGTGAAGGAGGTGAAACCATTATTTGTAGCCCTATGTATAAATCTGTAATGATTTATATTGTGTCGTTAAGATGCTCTAGATGCTTGCTTTTCAGGCAACTAACTCGAGCGATGAACCTTTTAATTTTTTCTCGTCCCTTGAGAAGAAGTGGATTACCACGCTACTTCAACTCATGAAGTGTAACAAAGAAACAGAAGCAATGAACTTAATTGGTGCTCATATGCTTGCTTATTCAAGTTTAGTCTTAAGTTGATAACTTCTCCACTTTCCTGTAATCAGGTCATAAACCCTACATGTGTCCTACCGAAGCATGAGGAAATAGTGACATTGATGAAAACAACCATAAATGTAAGCCAATCTCACCGAAAATAGCTAATGGAAGAGGCTAGCAAAGGTGCAACATGCAACTTGGAACAAGAGAAATGCTTCACACTGCGTGTTATCCAGTAGCAAGAGAAATTGAAGGGTTGAAAATGCCTGTCGATCCCTCAATCCCTAAAACTAGGAATGGATTAATCCACTTAAAACAGAGATTTCCACCACCCCTGGGGACTCGGAGGATTTGCGACTCGCCCTTCAGATTTCTCCGAAGGACAAATCTCGATCTCATCCCCGGATATCTACATATTTCGGCCTAACTTGCTCTACAGACCCCCGGTTAGGGTCTTTTCCTACTTAAACTACGAGAGTTTAGATGGGGACAAGCGAGAAACAAGCAGCACAGAAAAGAGGTGAAGGTAGGGGTCGCAACTGGTCGGGCCAAGTCATACTTGGATCGGGCGACATAGGATGATAACATATGAAACCTTGACTCATTCCGAATCCAACTGAGATCATTCGATTCAACCTGTCGGACCAGCCATCAATCTACTTCACCTAGCCAAACTTTTGGTGGAGCGAACCAAGCTAGAACCCTTGGATATGGCATATTACCGCTGTATTTCTTAAAAGAAGATACAACTGCTGATGACTTGGAAGAACCAGCACTAGCAAATAGACCATATTCTACTTTTAAGATCCATGTCCTGACTCAGGCCGAGCTAGGCCCATAATAGCAAAATACAACCATGCTCTTGTAACCCCGATCAATGCGAGGCTTTGGTCATAGCCAACTTGTATGAAGTTCGGATCAGAAAATCTAACCCCTACATGTCTTTTTCTTCTTATTCTTGGGGGGAAAAATAGCTCAATTCCAGTTGGGACTTCCCAACCTGACGGTCGGACGACTTCACTTATAGAGGACGAGTGTCACAACCAAATTTCATGGTCCCTGAATAATCGGTCCTTTTCTCTACGGCTTCTCTTGTGGACAGGGATTTCCCCGTACCTTAATCAGAAAACTAGTACAGTTAGGTATGTGCATGATCTACTTATATTTTTATACATACTCTAGATTTGTTGAAACCATGCTCGTTGGACACGAGGATTGGCATTTTTTTTCCACACCTGAACAAGCTGAAATCTGGGAGAGGTATTTCCCTGGTTATCAAAACAAGTGTATACTTCAAGATCAATATTCAGAACAAATGGTTATCGTAAGGAGGCAAGAAATTGTTTTAGGAGCGCTATACAGGGTCAACTTAATAGATAGTTTCTTCTACTAAACGTTTTAGTGCTGCATAGCTCCTAACATAGCTGAAGGACTTTTCATATTCCTAACGAACTGCTTTTCCTTTGATACATGTGTGATGAGCTTTTGTTACATCATTCCCTGTCAAATAATATGCTGCTACAAGTATGATTATTGTTCTCTAGTTCTAAGAACAGGAAAAGTAATCCGTGAAGGTACACATAAAATAGTCGCATAAATTATGCATGCATCTTCAGACTGAAATGTACCCTTATCACGGGCAGGGATCATTATGTTAAACCGTGCATTTTTTTTATTACAAAAAAGATGGCAGTTTTCTTTGAAGAGATGCCTCACGACTGCATCTACATTTTCAGTCTCAAAATCAGATTAATACAGGAAAAGTTTAGATCAACAAACTTAACAGACTAAAATGACACATTAAAAATTTAGACATGATTAAATCCATAAGCATACAGCCCTGTTCAAAAAGTTTTCGTTGGCTGAAGTTTTTGGTTTTGTCAATCAAAAATTTTAGGCTTATAAGAACTAGAGAAAACTGTTCATAAAATGACAAACAGAACTTTTTCAGGGGAGTGCAACCCCAACCGTCTAGCAGGCACAAAATTGCCGGCAACCTCCAACACACAAAAGCAAAATAAATAAATTGACAAGGGGCTTTCTCTTGTGGTTCTTTGTGAGTGATGTAAAACATCCCCGTTTTGAGTGAATTCTAAGTGAATGGCTTTCGATATGCTGGACTGGAGCGACATGCTAATTGAGCACTACTAGGTGTCGTTGATAAAGAACATGGTTCTGTTCTATTATAACAGACAATAAAGTAATACTAGTTCTTTGAACACATGGAATTGATTTCTGCAATATGATCTTTGGACTGAGGACAACGTCTGCACATACATATCCTTAAATTTCAGTACTTGATAGTTTTTCCATCAAATGTTATATGCTGATAATTATATTGGATAAATATATCTTCCACAGAATGTGTCTTCTTATAGATATCAAATAATCGAGCAATTGAGCATTAGCTACCAATTAATCATGTCACCGAATGCTCAAAAAAAACTAAGGTCTACATTGTTTTTCAATCATGGATTCAACAAAGACCAGTCTGATCGTGCCAAGAGACTAACAATAACCTTCGCCCATGGTGGGCTGAAGGAATACATATACACCATAGCCTTTATAACTACTACATGATATTCAAAATATATTCACTGAAATTTTCAAGAGATCTGTAATCCCCAAACACTCAATATCTCCTGAGCAGATCACATGGCACTAAATCACAAAAACAGAAGCAATATTAGAGATTTAATTTTATTTACTTCAAAATTATCCTTATTTCAGAAGCCAAAGGGAAAGCGAAAACAAGAAAAAAAACAACTACTTACCTATGAGAGGAAATGAGGATATAGTCTACAAAATTTAATTTAAGAAATCAATGGGTACTATTTACAGAATGATCAAGTTAGATCAGTGCTACTGATGGATGAAGCAGCAATGTGCTGCAGCTTAAAAGATTAGCATCCTGATCTTTAAAAGATTTTTGACAAACCAATATAATGAACATTGCATGCCAGGACTATTGCACTGAGGAAGATTTCAAAGTAAACCTGATCACGAAGGAACCCTTCTGACAGAGTGTTCATCCAACCATGATATAATGTCATTGAGGACTTTAAATATCATCTCATCAGATTCACCTTCAAGAAGAGAATGGTATGCATCTTTGTAAAGGCACAGCTTCTTGTCCGAGCTACTTGCTTTCTCATACAAAGCTTTGCTCACCGATGGATCAGTTACAATATCTGCCTCACCATGCAGAATAATCAGTGGCAGGGAAACCTGAAAATGAAAAAGAGATCCGTTATATTCTATGGGCATATAATCTCGAATAATAGTTCCGCAACCACAAAAAGGAAGCTATCGCTGAAGATAAACATGCATCGGCATGGGAGGTGATTTGATGACTGGTCACTGATTTGATAGATAACAGGGGTTGTTGTTTGTTGCTTGATTGTGGGCAAGATGGGGCAAGAAGAGAGATGCAAGGGGTGGGAAGCGTGTCTTGGCTGATGGGTTCATGGTTGAGATCATTAAAAAGAGGGCACTGTACTTATTTTGCCAAAATGGTTACAAACAGTATATTAATCACATAATACAAGTTTTACATGCAATGTTTTTGCAAACTTAGCTTTTCTATATTGAGTAAAAAATCATTATATAATGTTTTATTGCCGAAAAACAAGTAAATTAGTAACTTCTGCAAAAACTAAGCAAATATTACGAGTTATTGAATTATTCCTGAATATGAAGCACTACTAGATATACTGAAATCTTATATACTCTAAGGGTAGTAATGGAGATACTCTCAAAACCATTACAGGTTACACCCTTCAAATTACAGGGAAAGTTACCTCTGGTCCCTCCATGACCGAACTATAGTGTTTAGTCCCTGTTGACCGAGACTTTAACACCCTATGTACCACTGTTGAAGGTAGCCCTGTTTGGGAGACCTGTAAATGCTTTTCTACAATAGAGGTGGAAATTCATGGAACCCAAAAACCATATGAGATTCTAAGACTGAAAACGGATCGGATACGGATCGAATATTGATATATCCATATTTGTATCCATATTTTTTAACGAATATAGACACAGACACAGATATTAAACGGCTATCAAAATTAATATTCATATTTGTTCTAAACGGATACAGGTACGAATTGGATATTAAACATATCCACATTTTCTTGTCCGAATACGGATATAAATTAGATACCTACGCAAAATTCAATGATAAAAACTAGCAATAAAAATATGATTGTAAAAGAAAGATTCAATTAAAAAAATATAATTTTAACAAGCATTTATCAATAATAAAATCTAATAATTTTATAACGGATATACTGCTCGAGGTTGCTCGTCGCCGAAGTAAACGGAATTATGGTGCCTCAAAGGCATCTCACGGCTATCGCCAGTTGCAGTTGCCTGGTGGAAAATAGGAAGTGGATGGAATCTTCGAAACTCTAATTGCTTGAAGAGAAAAAAAAAAAGGATGAAACGGACAAACAAGAGATTTGAGCCTTTCAGGCGTGCGGGGTAATTTGAAATGGGTATTCCGTATTCTCGTTAGTATCTTAAGTGAGAACCATCTGATATCTGGGTTCCTTTTAATTTAGGTTTTGTTAATTACTTAATTGGTTTCTTGATTTAACTTAACTTAAACTTCTTTCTTTTACTTACCCTTATTATACGGATATCCAGATCCGAATCTAGAAAAATCAGGTGTATCTGTATTCATATCTATATCCGGGAGATTTTTAAACTGACTATCGAAATTTGTATCCGAATCCAACTGGACCAAATCTGATCCGAACTAAATACGGAGACGGATACGATCCAACCTGCTTTCAGCCCTAGAGAATTCATTGAGTGCAACATGAGTCGAATGAATAGTCACACACTAGAGGGTTCACCAAACCCTTGATTTCTAAAATTTGTGACTCTTGGCAGTAGCAGAAGACTAAAGAAAATTGAGGGGAAGAATAACTTAAAGTATGAAATAATGTCAGAAATGGATGGTGATGTATTTTCCCCTAGGCAACACCTAGGCAACACCCCCTTCACAAATAACTGTCATTCATTCATTACTAGAAGCCCAAAGTGAACTTCAAATAATCTAGCATGCATCAGTAATCATGTCTATAGGCAAATATATTTTTATATGTGTGTGTATATGTTAGTGCCTGTGAGTCTAGATTGATTTGTGCAGAAATAATACATGCAACAATAAGACTTCCTAAAAGACTTATTTAATAATTAAACATTAACCACAGCTCCTGTACTCTCTAAAATATATTTACTCTTCATTAAACTCAATTCATCAATAATTGAAGAATCAAAAGCGACATCACAAGGAACCAAAAGAAATAATAAGCTTTAAAATACTGTGGAAACTTTAAATAGCTTAATCAACTTGTTGCTTGGTTCCTTTCATCCCCCAAAAAATTGGGGCAACTTCTATGCTTTTCTTGAAAGTCAAGTTCAATCTTGAATATTGATGAGATAGAATTAAGCCCTAAGCACTCCACCAAAGTCACAATTTATCATCGGTAAATTTTTATTCAATAAAAGGTGCACTAAATTTACAACCTAACATTAAAAATGGTCCATTTAGTAATAAGAGCAAAATCCAGGTTTCACCTTTAGTTGCTAGAATTGGGTGCAGGGGCGAGCAGGTGCCAGTGCGATAGAAAGACTCCAATCAGATGCATCATCCTACGTAGAAGATTCTGGCTACTAAGGTTTCGCTATTGACACCAAAACTTGCTTAATCGGGTGCAGGTGCGAGTGCAGGGAAGCAGATACTATAGAAACACTCTTTAGAAAGGAAAAGTAGGTGCAGATTCGAGAATCTGGGAAGATTCCAAGCAAGTGCATCATCCTACGTAGAAGATTCAAGCTACTAAGGTTTCACTATTGACACCAGAACTTGCTTATAGAGATTCACTGTTCTCCATCCTCAGTTCTTCACCCTCACATCCAATCAAACCATTAAACTGAACTTAAAAACCCCAATCAGACAATGACAAGCAGCACTTACACATATTTACCAACTCCAAAAATCTAGTAATCCAGCAACTTTTTATTAGATAACTGCTGGTGGTTAATTGCCTAGAATCAAACGACAACATCCTCTTAAATCAAGTTGGTCCTTTTTCATATTCCCACAAACTCTATTATTATCATATATGATGGATAAAATTCAGTATTGCACCAGAGGAAATTAGGTAAATGTTGTAAATGTTGCTCTCACAAACTTGCGCTTTTCTGACACCAAATGTGGTTTGCAAAGTTTTGTGGATATTTTGGCTATGCACGACAAATACATCAATGAGAATATTTTTTTCACACAAAATTCTCTTGCATGCATGATCAAAATATAGCAAACATATCTGGAAAAGAATCTCATACTTCTTCTAATCGGCGTTCTATCTCCTGGGTGGTCCTAAGCAACTCCAGCGCTGTTCTCAGGCGTGGTTTATCCTTGTAAGCAATGACATTGTAAGAACACTGCATTAAACAGAAAATGAAATCATATCCTCCATATAATAAATTTGTAGCAGTGACGAATTTTGCAACTTTTTAAGGGGAAAAAACAAGCAGCACATAATACACGCAATGCAAAGTGTTTGTCATTACATAAATACATGCTACAATGTCCAACAGGTGAACTAATGATACAGGACTCGTATAGCTCAAACTTTAATGTAAAGTCAGATCTGCTATAACTTACTCATACCCAAGCTAAATTAATCCGATTAGTAGTACAACAACCAACCTGTTGTCGCTTTTTTATATCTTTGAATGCCATTTCTGCTAAATCTTTTTGAGGAACCAACTTCTCTTTTGGAAGAATTTTAGCTATACAAATCAAAATTTGCTGAACAGGCCAAGGTGGAACAACATCTTCTGCCATCTACTAGAAAAAAAATATTTATTAAGACAAGAATGCCAGATACTAAGACCCCTAAATCAAGTTCAGGCACAATTACCTTACACATTGGCGCAACTAAGATTGCACCATCCCACACATGAGGCTGTTTTAAGTGTACCTTCAGTGCAACTGCTCCACCCATGGATTGTCCAAATAGAAAGCTAGGAAGTCCTTGATATTCAGAATTTTCTGCAAGCCAATGTATGGAACAAGTAGAAATATTATATTTATATTCTAGAAAGAAATAATAACAGTTAGGTCTTATCTAGTGTTAAAAATCACAGCACATTCAGATTTTTGGATCATTAAAATTAATCCTTTCATTTAGCAGCAATCAAGCAATCATCTTAGTATGGAACTCATATGGTCACAATGGGTAATAGTTGCACGATCAGCATGGGCAAATTTTGTTATTATGTTTTCAGTGAATCATTACCACCATCACAGTATTAATTTTATGATTAAACAAGCTCACTCTAAGAAGCCAAGCAGGATCAGGCCATGCAACATTTCTTTTGTGTAATTATTATACTCAAGCTCATAATTATTATACTCAAGTTCATAATTTTCAAGGCTCAAAGCATAGACAATTAATGCTACAATCCATTCTTAGAGAAAAATGAGCTTTTCAAATTTCTAATTTAGTTTTCTGGGTGTTGTCTATCGATTTTAGCAAAAGAACTCTAGCTTGTAAGTTATGAAGCATGGACATGGATACAGGATATGGATACATCAAAAAACAGATATGTCAACAGAACAAATATTGGAACGAAATAGGATAGGATATGACTACGATATAGCGATATACATATTCACATGTTGAAATGCATCAACAAAGCATAATGCACTATCACAGTAACATAGTCCGTAATATATACAATTACATCAATGTTCACAAATTCAATCTTCTAGTAATCATTTAAATCCATATTCATACTCCATTAAATAACACGAACATCAAAATATTTAGGCCCTATTTGGATGCCCGAATCATCTATCGGGCAATGTTTTTACAAAACAGTATTTGTCATGGAGAAAGGCAGCCACCGTGGGAAAAAATGATGAAATTGGGAGATCATGTGAACCACAAAATCCCAAAAATTATGGATACTGATTTCTGGTATCCCAATTTTTTGGGACTCAACAGATCAAAACTTCCCTCATTTGTAAAAACTCTCTTTCCTATGCTCTCTCCCCGACTAAGCTCTTTCCAGCCACCACCATATATAATATATTCGGTGGATGCCTTGTTGAAGCATCCAAACAAGACCTAAAATTAACCATTCATTGTCATAGTATCTGCATCTACCAAAGAAAGAGAAAAGAAGAAGGTATCTGAAAGTATCCTGGATTTGACCTAAGCAAATTAGGCCCCACAGCCTACACACCTAGTCCAACCTGCCAACCCAATTTTGGGCAGGCATGAACAAAAGGAATATGCCCCAGCAGGTCAGCAAGCCAATGCTTGAAAATGTGGCTCAATTACATTAGGGTAAGCTCAAACTAGCTAGAAAGTATATTAACCCAGCTTACCTAAAGCTATATATATTATTTGGTATCATTATTTATATATATTCACTAATGTAAAATATATAATGTCTATTATCATTTAAAATAAATTCAAAACCCTACTGAATTTTCACAAACCCTAGACATCCTGTCTCTATTGCACAATTCCATCCTCTCTCTGCGCCACCTCCCTTGCCTTGGTTTGGAGAAATGATCATGGTCTGAGAACTTGTGGAAGTGAGTCCAGATACCCCTCTCGATCTATCTATTCTCTTCAATTTCTACCCTCTATTTGTTAGTTCCTTTTCTTATTTTTGCAACCATAGGACAAAAAGCAGTCCTAAAATCAAATTCAAAGCCCTCACTTCCATCTCCTTTTCAACCAGCCATCAAACACAACCACCAGCATGAGCCAGCCTTAAAACTAGAAAGCTAGCCAATTCATGCTGTAAACTTAACTGCTAATCTCTATCATTTAAGATTCATTTAGCCAAATCCTCAAATATAATCCCTACAACCTTTCGTGTTCTAAAATTCTGATAATAAACTGCAATCAGAAATGTGCATGGCATCCTTTGCCTTTTTTATTCTTTCCAATGTATGACTCAAGAGGAGCCTTTCAGATCTTCGATAGTATGGATATGTACAGAAAAGATCTGAGTAGGCTCGTGTAAGGAGAGTCACTTGAGTTTGTATTGAAGATTATAAGAAGAAAAGTAAGACTTAAATTAATACAAATGGAGGTTGTGAGGACGAATATGGAGAAACTTTGAATAACATCAAAGATGGCCCTAGATAGGAATACTTAGCAAATAAGAATCCATTAAGCCAATCCCAAATAGTTGGGAAAAGGCCAGATGATTATGATTAGGATTATAATTCCTATAATTCCGATATATCACTTAAGAGGTTCTCAAATCAGCAAAGAATCATTATAATTGACAGCATATTGTAGTGATTCACATTCAATGCTTAAGAACTCTACTAGGTGTTTGACACAAGCTTAAAAAAGCACAGGCCTATGCTGGCCTCCATCACTTGGAACACAAAGCTTTCTTTGAAATAGTTGTATTTTCATTTTGTTTCTTTCTCTTTTTCTTTTCTTGTAGGTTCTAAAAAATAAAGAGAACTGAAGAATGGGTAAACAAGGTTCTTATTTGTGTGCCTGTGTGTGTATGGCATGGCTTTATTGTTCCTAGGGAACAATGAAGCTAGATGTCCTCCGTTTAAAAGGACAGCTCATGTCCTTATAAAGTTAGCTGCCAAAGTTAGTTATCCATGGGCACTTTTGGTAATTTGGAGCAACTATATCTCATAAGAAGAAAGTATCTCATAAGATTTTGAAGGCATATGTCCCGAAG
Source organism: Phoenix dactylifera (assembly GCF_051530095.1). Classification (NCBI taxonomy): domain Eukaryota; kingdom Viridiplantae; phylum Streptophyta; class Magnoliopsida; order Arecales; family Arecaceae; genus Phoenix; species Phoenix dactylifera. The sequence continues at coordinate 26,048,211 of NC_143194.1, forward strand.
CTTGAAATCTGTGACAAGCTCCATCTTCCTCATTTTCATCCTTTATTCTTCCTCCCAACACCAACACCACTACTGGCCCCTTCCACCCACTTCCAAACACCACATCGTTACCCTTTTATCTCCTTATGCCTCTGACTATATGCTACCGGTTACTCCACCATGTCCCACCAAACCACCCTCCTCTCACCAAACTTGCATAGTTTATTGGCCTCTTCGTTCCAATTGAACTCTTGGAGAAGCTACACTTTGATTCCTTTTGATTTCTGTTCTCTAGTGCCAAATTTTTCTCTTGCTCACAGAATCTTTGAGAGCCCATATAAGTGTCTATTCTACCTGTTTATAGTGACCTTGTAAACTTCAACTCAAAGTCACTCATGTTTTGTTGAGCTTTCCATGAAATCATTTCTGTCAAGCATAAATTTTGTATGACTCGATGATGTGAAGGAATATTATGAAATGAGAGGAGTTTTCTCCAATCCATGGGGATGGCTCGCTTCCACATATAAATTACAAATTTGAAGAGCTCTCTCTCTCTCTCTCTCTGCTTTTTTAAAGGAAGATGCATCTCAATTGAAACTCTTTGTCTATAGCAAATGTCAAAAGCCACTATAGGAGGGTCGCTTATTTGGATGGGAAAAATCCGCTATAATAGTTGTATAAAGACTTTGATGCTTGATCGACTCAGTTGCCTTTGAGGAACAAAAGAACCAGCAAAGAAACCCATTCCATAAATAATGACATTAAAAATACAAACTGTCAGATGTTTGCCAGTTCTTAGAAAAAGTACATAACTAATTGGATATCTTTCAAGGTCTTAAAAATCAAAAAAAAAAAAAAGAAGAAAACTAGGTCTCTTAGTTTCTGATCAAAGAGCGAAGTCCCATCTCTATCATAAGGTCTATATTCTATAATCATCTTTACTTCCTATATCCTTGAACCAACAACCTGTGCATCACTCAAGAGTGGGTTTACTTTATGTCATCATTCCTACAAAAAGATCATTGGTTCTTGGATACTCCTAGCTAGCACTATACAAGAAAACATATTTATTTTAGGGTATGTTTCTCTTCCATGATATTAAAAATGGAGCTGATATACATGTTCTTTGTCTTAGATACTAGTTAATTTTTACATCATCACCAGTAGCACAATAATTGCATCTGCAAAAATTCAGGGATACTCATTATTGCTCTAGTAGTCAAATTGCCTTTGAAGTTTAGGATAGCTATCCTAGACATTTTGGCTACATTAAGCATTTTCATTATTAGCAAATAAAATTTAGATGGCACAAATAATGAGCAAATCACTGAAACTTTGGTTTCTTTGATGCATGGGATAGGTCACAAGAGAAAATTTTTGATTTCAATATTTCATGACTATAAGGATCTTGTCTACCATTCTATCACCAAGTGTCTAGTCATTATCCCAATTGATTAGAATGAACACACAGATATCACAAGAAATTTTGACAAGATATTAGTTGATTGGAACCATGGAGGGTGGAGACGGTGCCAGTTGGTGGCCATAGAAGAAAAGAACAAAGAGGCTGTGAGAAAAGCAATAAGAGAGGAATGGGCGACCGAGAAGTGGTCTGTGGGAAAGATGATTCCTTGATTCAGATCTCCTCTCTCTCACATCTCTCAATCTATCAGTCATCTATCAGTCTGTTTCTACCTAACTTTTCTTTCCCTATTTCTGCAAATAGAAGATCTGATTGGTTTATCAGAATCTTTTTACAGTGTAAATATAATGTGTCTACATCCTATTCTTCAACCTGATAACTTGCATTGACCTTATTTACCTAAAACCTAGTTCCCAAAAACCTTTTACTGGTAGCAACTCGCCATTTATTTCTCCTGTTATGAGAAAACATAAAAGAGTCGCCCTAGAATTATTTAAACTTTGTCAAGCCTCTGGAAATCCCTGACCAGTGAATGCTGAAATTAAATCCCCTTATTGCCTTATTAAAAATATTTGTTCAAATTTGTAACAGAAACCGACTTCTTGACTGCCAATCACTTTTCAATTAAGTGCCTACCATGTCTTGCCTGGATATCATAAACCCCAAAGAACAAAAGCAAACTTAGAAGGAGGTACTAAGAAACATTTTCAAGACAAGTTCGCAGATTCGAGGATTAGGTAATAGCAAGACTCATGGTGAAATAGGATGCATTAAGTCAATCCAGTTCGATGGTACAAGCCATGTCTTCTTATTCTTTTTTTCTTTTATGATATGTTTGCATTTAAGAATTCAACAATTAGGCTAACAACATTTCTCAGAACTTAATCTTGAATTTTTGATAAAGGGCTGCAACAACCTAGGTTAACGTACCTATACTCAAGGCTACTTAACCCATAGTTTATATTTGGTCAGAACAAAGTACCAAACTAGGGTCAGGTTTGGGACAGAATAATTCAACCTGGTTACAGCTCTGGCTGCATTCAACACAACCAGAGGTAGGACTAAGCAAAACTAACCCGAAACTATCAACCAAGACCAAATTATCCTGTGCATCAATGATCAAAGTCCTATTAAGGCAACCTTAACTGACTAGAACCATCCTGCCCTGTTTAGCCCAACTCTTCATGTCTGGAATTAAAATTTTGGTGTCAAATTGGATGCCTCATCTAGAAGATTCATAGTGAAGTCCGATTCATTAACTTTAAGGTTAGGCATTTGTTTGGAGTAACTTTAGGTTTGTCATGGATCTGACCAGAATTGCCCAAGCTGTAGCATGCTCAAGACTTTAGAGAGGTGACGTGGGCATTAACATGTTGATGAGTCGCAAGAAAAGAGTGTGTCATATGATTTGTATTAAATGGTTAGAAGTTCCTTAACGAGGTGGGAGCCAGTATCAATACCTTTGATTTTAGAGAAATGCTCAGCTACATCATTCACCAGGGTATCAAAACTTGGTATATATCCATGAAGTCCTTCAGAAAGACCAAATCCAGGGTAGTCCAATGCAAAAACTCCATATCCAGATGACGCTAACTTTTTTGCAATCCCTTTGAGAAACATGTTTGCAATGTATGTAGTTATAAGTAAAGCAATCTATACTTTACGAACTAATGCATGTACAGGATTATAAGCTGCAAGTGAACAATACACACCTTCAAAGAAAAATGTGCACGTGTCTCCATAACCATGACAGAAACAAATCAGTGCCTTTGTCTTAGACCCTTCTGGAAGCCAACTTTTGGAGAAGATTTCCAAACCTCTAGAATTTACCTCGTATGACTATATATAAATAACTTAATAAGTATAGTACTTTAAGGCAAGAACATATAGCAACAATGCAATATGATACAAGGAATACGATGACAAATACCAATTTCAAGCCACTATCGTGTGATTAGGGCTCTCATTGGTTTTTCAACTATGACCATTTACCATCATATATAATTTATTTAAGACATGAAGTACAAACTGTACATATGTAAAAAAATTATTACCTCCTTCATTATCACTCCACTATACTGTGCCTGTTATACAAACAAAGGAAAAATTATGAGTAGTTTTCCTATAAACATTCATGGATAAACAGTAAGAAAATCAAAGATATGATAAATCCCTTAAAACAATGAATGCCCCTTATTAAAGAAATGTTTATAAGAACTAGCTAATACAGCTACCAAAGGACAGAATAAAAATTACTACTTAACCACCGAAAGTAATATGGCCAAGTAGGATGAGGCTCGGAGGCTAGAGCTTTAAATTAGCAGAAAAAGGAGATGTCTAACCAACTTTTATCAACATTGGAAGCCTACATTGAACTCCATAATGGTGTCAACTGTATTCAGTAAGATGGGTTTGGAATCAGAAATTTAATTTATTTGATGTTTAATTAATATTTTAGTTTGAAGGCACTTGTATTAGTTATTTGGTTAGTATTATCAGGTATAGCTCCAGTACTTGCATCAAGTCACACAATGTTGCCTTGAGCTACATTTTCTGGATGATATGTAAAGAAAGGAAGATATCTACCCCATGGTGCAGATGCCACAGCCCTTACCAGGGAGCGTATCAACAATGGGATGACTACTTGGAGAAGTGCACTTACAGTACATAGGGCAGCTATCTTGTAAGAGGCATTTCACCTATTCTACTCCAACAACCACCATCCTCAAGCAGACTACCACATTCTAGCTATTTTAAACTCAGGTTTGATGGCTTCATGAGGGCCAATATCCACAATTATTTTTTGTTATTGCAACCAAATCCTCGTTTCCTTGTTTCTTTTTACCATTTTTTCTTCTGCTTCTCTCTGTATACACATCTATCTTCTCTTTTTCCCCTTTTTTTCCTTCTTGTTTTTTTTTCACTTCTCAATTCAATAATATACTATTGGCTTAATCGGTTAGAAGATAATCTCTAGTCCCACAAGTTACCAGATTTGAAAGTTTAGCAATGCATAAAACTTTTCCATAAGTTTTTTTTTAATTATTTGAAAGAATAAAACTTCAAATGCTTAAGCATCAAAGACCATTAGCAGTAACCTGTTAGTAGTTGTCCATTCATCTTACACTATTTTATATCTACTATTCTATCCTTCACACCAACATCCACAACACTCCAGCTGCATTTCTATTGTTTTACCCTTCCTAGTTCCTAGGAAATAAGCTTGGAGCCAGCACCTTCTGATATACTAATTTTTTTTATCCAATTTGTTGTTTGTAAAACAGCAATATTGATTCTCCATTTCATCGGTTCAAATTTATTTCTTTTATAGAAATTTTACCCCCTTACTGCATTTGGTGAGGAACAGCTTGCAGATAACCCTATATTTATGAAAATCAAGTAATGGTTCATGTAACATGTTAAGCATGTTTTCTCTGAATCCCCATTAATCTCATGATAGACTCGACTTTGTTAGAAGAAGGGAAACTAGAAATCAAAATTTACTCAATATTATAGGAACGGCGGATACGTCAATTGACAATAATTCCTCTCACTTTTCCAAATCACATCCACCAACAAAAATAGTTTACTCTGGCATTTTTTAGCTGCTAGACATCCAAGTTGTGGTCAAGAATATGACAGTATGTTTTAGGGTAACCATGCTAAAGTCCAACTCACGAATGACCAACAAATAGAACCACTTGCACTATTCTATTCTTTTTTCCACCATTACATATGAAAAGGACCATACAGACCAGCAGGTGCACACCCGTTCAATATGCCGCAACACCTTTTTTCATTGGTGCCAACTGGTAGAAAGAGCAAGACGCCCAAAAGTAGGTAGAAGCACCCCAACCAGCTATAAAACTTCATGCTTCTTATTCATTTCCGAAATTTGTTTAACAAAAATCATTCACTCCAAATCCCTTATTCCAAGATTTCCCATAAGCACATCTTTATTTCTTTTCTTTTTTTTTTGATTGTAACCCATAGGCAAATCTGACACACCCTACAAGTCGATACTCAATCCACTAATCTTTCATGATACCCCGTCTTTATTTCAAGAATTCGCCATTCTTTTCCATGGCTAAAGAAACTCGAAGATGAATTTTATACCTCCAAATTGTTGCACAATCACACCGTGCCAGTAAAAGAACACACGAATCGAAACGTATGAAGTGGATCATGGCTTCACAGCAGAAAGATATAGATATAGATACGGGATACCTTGAACAAGCAGTGGTCGATGCCAAGCTGGACGTCCTTGAAGGCCTCCCGGACCCTGCGGCGCTCGGGGGCCTGGTCGAGATTGGCCTTGGAGACCATCTTGGCGAGCCTCTCGTCGACGCCCTCCCACCTCGTGACGGCCGCCATCGGAGGGACTGCGTTGGCGACTCTCCCCCGGCCTCCTACTCCTTCCTCCTCCTCTTTCGCCGGCGGCTGCTTCTTTTTCTTCTGGTGCTGGTCGAAGCAGATCCCGACCCTAGTAAAATCTATTAAAGGTCAGACCAAGGAATATTCCAAGGGCTGGGGAAAAAAAGGGAAAGAGAATCGGTTATGAAGAAGTACCGTGCGCGGGAGGCGGACGAAAGAGATTGGCGAAGGCCGGAGGCTTTGACGCCATTTAAAGCAAGAAAAGTTCAGGGTTTTTATTTATATAATAGATTATAAAATAGAAAAGGGAAAGGGAGAGATTGGACTTTTTAGCGGAGGTGGTTGGCGATTCTTAATCTGGGCTGATTTGATTTGGGGGCGAGGAGAGAAAAGGAGTCTTGGATTGCGAGGAGATTTGGAGGCGAAAAGAGAGGGATGAGTCTTACCGGAAGCTTGGAAAGAAATAAGAGGGGCTGCTATTCTCTTCCCCTCTCTTTTCTTCCTTCCTCCTGGTGAACAGGCCAAACCTCTCAAGGGACAGGGTGAGGGCAGTTTGACGCCCACGCGGTCCAGGGCAGTTGTAGGTCCATTTGATTGACCCAGTAAAGCAACGACTAGTCCCGAGCGATGAAGTAAGAGGCGTGGAAACATGGAAGCCATTCCTGTTCCTTAGACTGGTATTATTCCTCGTCCACCCAAATTATTAATTTGGGTGTTTAAATAATTTGGGTGTTTCTTTTTTTCTTTTTTTTTTGGTAAAATTTTGGGTGTTTCTTTGATGTCTCCATCCTTGGGCGTTAATTATTCCACACGTTTCTCCTAGATAAGAGGGTAGAAGCGTCAATTTCTTTATCGTCAAACTCGAAATTTCAATTGTGGAGTTAATGTGGTGCGAGATGTTGCTGCCTTCATAATTGACCAAGTTTATGATTTTTTTTTTTAATATGAAACCAAATCAAATACGCCTAATTTGGATCAATATTAGGTCAGTTCTGTGATTGCAACTAAACAAACTGTTTCATGCTCTTCGCAGATGGTTCATGGGCTTAAGTTGGAGGACCCGAAAGGTCATCATGGTATCCGCATCTGTTTTCTTTATTTGGTGGCTGTATAGAAATTCACATATAATCTTCATATATTTTCTTTTTAGAATAATGAGCGTTTTGTTGATCATTTCTAAGAAGTGATTTAGAAATTATTTTAAATACTTGAAAATCACCATTTGGATAAGTATCAGAATCGCTGGGCTATAATCAACCAATGATCTAAGTGTAAATTTTAACAAACTAAACAAGTCATATAAGGCCAATTCAAAGTTAAACATCACTGCAATCCAACCAGTTGAGAAGTTGAGCCAAATTTTGATATAAAATAAGTAAGGGATGAGCTCGTATATCAACTCCATTGTATTTCAATTTTAACCCATATATTATTTTTGAAAGAAATCAAATATTACTACTCGTTTCATTTGCGCCCAGTTTTTAATTTCCTTGTAGTCAAATTTGCATCGAAAAACTGAGACTTGAGCTGGATAGTAAACTAGGTTGTGCTGGGACATGACTCGGGCCTGCTTAAAAACTTAGTTTCGTTAAGCCCAACTCCACCAATGAACGGGGACCACGTGTTTAAGCCACCAGTTGACCACGGATCAGACAATAAAATTATCTACCCAGCATGAAGTCCTTAATTTGGGTGTGTGGGCAAGGGTACCATATTTGAGTCACTTCTAAAATAATTTAGAGAATCTTTTTTTTTCTTTTTCTCTTTCATGATATTTTCTTCTCCTGATGAAACAGCTTATTTGTTACTCTTTCTCATTTGATTTGTGAAGATTAGGAAACATGACATTTCTGAGCTACTTATAATACTTTAAGATATATGAGGATATATTCCATGCTAGGGGAAGAAGCTAATTATTAGGTGAAAGTAATTTAAGAGAATCATGAGACCCGTTATGGATAACTCTAACCACTCTAAATATGTTTAGACAGGATTTTGGAGCAAAAACTACTATATCAAGACTGAAATCGCAAATCTTAACTGTCAAAGTCCATAACTTTCTTATTCAGTGTCTATTTTTAAGATGTCGGGCACTAGAATGAATCTTATAAAGATAGGGCCACTTATAAAAAATTCATTGTGCATAATGAATTTAAGTAAAAGATTTTTTTTTTTTGTTAAGATTTTGACTGATGTCTTCCACATCATGATTATTTTTACTAGTCATGATTATTTTAGAAAAATCATAATCTCTTCCTCCTAAAAAAGAATTCCAACCAAGATTGGTAACAGTTGACCTTATTAGTTCAAATAGAGGAATTTTAATCAATTATATTATTTAATTAATGAAAGAAAAAAAATTAGAACCTTATTTTCGTAGGTTTTTTTTTTATTTTCTATTATACTTCCTCCTTTCTTCGATCAGATCAAAAGAAAAGCAATTAATTGAACATCATAATTATTTTTTTATTTTATGTATTTATTTTTGTTATTTGGTACAAGTTTAGTTCTCTTGATTGACTAAATAGAACTAAAATTGGCCTTGCTAATCTGGATCTCCCACTTCTTCCCGTAATATTGCAGTAGCTTCTTTTGGTAGCTAATGATCATGAGTCTAGCGACCGAGTCTAGAAAAATCAATGAAGTCCTCCAAATTCTATAAAAATTAACTTGTACCCTCCGAAGAATCTTTGCCTGCAGCAATTAAATAAATTGCTGAAGACTAATAGGTTAAGCACGTGCACTGTACCTTGCTGACCTCCAACCGGATAATGAGACAATGGACATCAAACAGTGGTGGGACAAAGAGAACTTCTCAAACTAACTCCCTTCTTTTCCTCTTAAACATGATGGCCCGTGGATTATGTTTAATTAAGATTGGAGGGCCATTTTGACTAATGCAAAGGCTGAGCAATATACTTTCGATGACGTATGAGCCCCAGCCATCAAAACATTTACAGGGTCATTCCATACTCCATAGAGACTTCTGATTTGCCACTTGCCTTCAACTTCTGCTGATCCAAAACCCATGTTCGGGCCCATTACCCACGCACTAAACAAATCTCCCTTGTAAAGCAAAAGAAAGCTAAAGTTGCGCTTGTCTCTATCTCCACTCCTTCCACACTCTCATGCCTTTCACTTTTCTTCACTCCACTTTGTCTTTCAATGTTCATGAAGAAATCATCCACCTTTCACCTTTTTATAGCCAACATTGCTTCCAAATCCTCGAAATCTATGTCATCACATGCAACCATGTTTAGGTGTCGCCTCTTTCTTTTTCTTTTTTTGCGCTAAAGCAAGATTTCATATATTACGTGCATGAATGCACCTAAGAAAGTTAGAAAACAAAAGATCGCGGAGTGCTCGAGACAACTCTCCCTCTCTGGCCCACATGGTTTACCAACATGATTGGTCACGTAGATAGCTACCCAATCCGCAGCTTCGTTGGTCTCTCTCTAAATAAATGCTTGAACTAGAAGACCTCTCCATCCCTCATCATCATGCAGATGTCTCGAAGTAAGGGATGATCCAAACCAACACCCCTCAAACCCCCCTGGAGCCACCTGATCACTGTAGTCGAATCACTCTATAGAATGATTGAGCTGGTCTGTAGCACTCGCCGCGCATGTTGAAGACCCTCCCAAATAGCTTTAGCTCCGTACTGGGGACTGAAATGTCGAATAATTGACAATCGTCCGCTACCACCCTTCTGGAGTCGAGGTCCGAATTACACAACCCTCCCCTCGCCTTTTAGGGCTCATTTGGTTTGCGGAAAACATTTTTCCTCTTAAGAATATGATTTCTGGAAAACAGATTTCTGAAAAGAGAATGCCTGGGAAAGTACTTTTGGCATATTTGGTTGGCAATGAAAAAGTGACAGATTTACAGAGTGCTTATGTTTAGTTGACCATCTATTTTTCTGGAAAAGTCATATGTAATTTCTATTATATCCTTAAAGGATTTTTTTGGAAAAAAATAAAAATAAAATGATTTCCGACTTACGGAAAAATAACTTTTCCATGTTTCTTATGGAAAAGACTTTTTCATGAAATATGAGAATCATATTCACATGGAAATATAATATTTTTATTTCTCTTCTTTGAAAATTCTAACTAAATAAGAAGTATCTTATTATTTTTTCGTTGACTTTTTTTTTTTTTTTTTTCCGACCAACCAGTCGGGCCTTTAATTTTTCAGATCTTTACAGTGTTTTGTAAGTAGAGAGAAGCTTGGAATGCATATTCTCAAATCCAAGTACTTTTTTGGGTACATATCATATCGAAGTACTTTATCCAGTCATCAAGCAACCTACAAAAGTAGAGTAGATTATGCAATGGTAGGGTCACTGAACGGGGAAAAAAAGTGGGGAGGAATCTCGTTTTATTTTCCCATTCCAAACTCTCACTTTGCTCATCTTCTCATCGCACCAATGGAGCTGCTCCTCACTGATGTCAGACATCCTTAAAACCCTTGACACAACCTTCATGTCTATTAGGCCCATCAGAATCTCCATCCCCTCTTCCTCCTCTATCTTCCTCTTCTTCGGACATCTCCGCGGCCTCCCAAGGTCTTTGAGCCTCATCTTTTTCTGAAGATATTATGTTAAGAACAATATGAGACTACAAATAAAAGATAAGCGAAAAAAGAGTGATAGTAGACCTTAAATAGGCAGTGAAAAAAAAAACTTACCTTTTTATTAGCTTTCTTGAGCAAATGAAGAAGAATTGGATCAACCGAGATTGATTTCATCTTTATGAGTGATTTCAACATTTGGCAGCAGCTCTCCTTATCGGCCTTGAGAAAATTCATGAAGGTCCGGATCGCATTTTGCAATATCATGAAAAATTCAGTAGGTGAAATCATTTCTTCTTTGCCTTGATCAGTCTCCGAATCTTTTTATCAAACAATTGAAATAGCACCAAGGAAGTAAGATTAAGCATAATTTTTGATGAAATAAAAGCATTGCAGCCATCGAGTAGGACTTGGAAATTATAGTACCTTTGAATTCTGGAACTTGGAGCAACTTTGGAGAGTAACTCCTCACTCGGGCATAGACCTCAGGCCTTCTACCATGCTCATAAGGCTCATTTTCTATGAATCGTTGCAGCAAGATCTCAAACTGCTGAAACTGCTGAGCAATTCGTGCGGGAAAGCAGTAACCTTCCATGTCTCGGTAGGAATTTGCTGGATGGAAGTTAGTGTAATTCCAATTAAGAGCTTCCCATGTCAGACAGATCTGAGCCACATAAGCACTCTCCAATTCCAAATATGGATCCATAACTCGCCTTGATGAGTTTTTACTTGTCATGAATATTTTGCGAACTATCCTTTGGGAAATTGATCTTGGTTGGTACTTTATGGACCTCAATGATTCTGAAAACAAGTACTTACACTAAGCCAACTTGTGACCGTAAAAAAAAAAAAAAAAAATTGAGGAACTATCAAGGATGATATATTGACGAACCTGTTTCTCTGAGTTTTTGTCCACTGATTCGGTCGAAGAACATCATCTCCTCGTCGTACTGGTGGAAAAGTGCATATGATTCCCAGTTGGCAGAGCTCCTCCGGGATGAAGAGGAGAAGGGATACTCTGTCTCCGAATCTCTGAGGATTGTAGAGCTTCTCCATTCAATAGAGCTTTTGGACGTGGACTCCCCAGTGAGAGACCCGCCAAAATTTTCCTTAATTTTTTTTCTGTCTGAGTGAGTGTTGTTGACCCCGGAGAATGTCTCATCCTCCCAAAAGTTCTCTTCATGAGTCTGATTAGTTTCTATTTCATGAGAGTCATCCATTAACAGCACAGGCAATGTCAACACAAGAGATGGTCAAATCGTAACATTCACGACGTGGGCTTGAATGATTACCTTCACAAGTAACATATTGAGACGCCAATATGATTGGGCTTGCGCAATCTGAAGGTGTTAGGACATCCGTGATCAGATCACCACCATGCTCGATTCCAAGCTTGTCATGGCCAAGATTCTCTGGAGGAGAACCGTACAGCGATTCCGAGACAGAGGTATCCTCTAGTTCCAAGCAATGCTGCTCGTCGGAATCTTTCCCTTGCTCGGTAAGTAGGGAATCCTTGACACCGCTTCCCCTGTAGAAGAAAAGTAGGTCTTCTCCACAAACCACATCGGTGATCAAGCCATCCTTCTCGGAGAGCTCCTCGGAGGTTGACACGGGCTCGTTCTCAAGTTGAAGAGCTTTGAGCTGAACTTCCCTGCATTAAAGTAGTTAGTAAATTAGAGAGAGAGAGAGAGAGAGAGAGAGAGAGAGAGAGGGAGGAGTTACCGTTGGTCTTTGGAGATGGCTCTAGAATGGAGAAAGATGAAGAGCTTGGTGAGGAGGAAGCAAGAGAGGTGGATAAGGAATAGTAAAAAGCCAAGAGAGATGGAGGCATGGAGGAGAAACATCACACCCTCTTCCTTCTGGCAAAGGATGGTGGTTTGGCCATGGCAAGGAAGGGAGGAGATTGGCTGACTGGCAGTCTCCAGGCCAAGCACTGCGTGAAAGGACGCCCGGGGCATTTATGATGGAAGGAGGAGGAAGTGGTTTTGCTTTTGAGGAGACTAAGATGACTGCTTTATTTAAGCGAAGTTGGAAGATATCAAGTTATCAACCGGCTCTCAAGCCGAGATTACAAGAATGGCCTCTAAAGCAGAGATTAGGGATGCCAATGGGACCCAATCCGACAATAAGACTGACATAACTCGGTTTTTGGTTCAAGTGACTTGACCCGAAAGCAAGTTGGTATCCCCGGATATAAAGCGTGTCTGTTTCGTATGCTTTAGGTAAGTTAAGGGGCTTGTCTGTTTGCGAGTTTCTAAGAAGATGGGTCAAAACATAGCCTAAGAAAGGTTTATCATATGCTATTACCAAGGCCCCGTTTGGAGAGCTTTTGGGGCACCAAAAACACTCTCTGGCCCTCCAAAATCATTTTTAAATGAAGTAGAGGTGTTTAGTAAAAATTCCGAAAAGTTGTTTTAGCTTTTCTAAAAAGCTAAAAAAAGCTTTTTGGGAGAAGCTTTATTTTGGAGGTTTCCGAAAAAGCTCTTTTAGGCCCAGTCGGAAAGCTATTTTTTTGACTAAAATATCCGTGATAAAATATAGCAATTACATAAAATCACCTAGTTAGAAAATTTGTTATATTATGAAAAATTAATTTATGCTAATTATTATAATATTTTATATCTTTATTATTGTATTATACTATAAATATAATATTATATTACATTATATCATAATACATTGATATAACATATTAAATAATTTAATATTATATTAAATTATTATGCTATAGTATACAATAATATATTATTATATTATAATAATATTATATTAAATTACATTAATATTATATTATATCATATATTTATATATTAATATATTTTATATTTTATTATGCTCTGTTGTATAATACTATGCAATATCCTTTATAGTGATTTGGTCATACCAAAAGTACTTTCTCAGTTTGTTTACCATATACATGTTAAAATGGTATAGCACTTTAGAAATATAGTTACCAAATAATAAACAACTTTTTATATAAGCTCTACTTCAGAAAGTTCTATTTCCAAAAGATAAATAACCCTAACACATCTTATTCCTTTTCAATTTTTTACATATCTTTCATACTTATGATTTTTATAAAAATATAAAAATAATATTAAATATTGATGATATCATATTTTCTTGAAATTAAGAATCAAATATATGATATTTTGAAACTCATGATTTATTGTGAAATAATGGTTCATAAATATTTTAATATTAATGACTTGTTTATGAACTATGAACTTCATATTTATGAAATTTAGATTTTTGTTATAAAAAAATAATTTTATGATTATTTGATTGTTAAAGGCTTATTTATGGACTACGAACACTATAAAGCCATTTAGTATTTTATTCATGTATGACCTAAGGAATATGACTTTAAAATTTTGTTTTAAGAAAAATATGACTATAGGCTCTCAAATAGCTATGTACGATCCTCGCCAACAGGTTATAGTAGTTGGTATATAGCTCTCGCTAGGGAGTTATAGTAGTTGGCATACAGTTCTCTCGCTAATGGTTACAGTAGTTTAGCATATGGCCCTCGCCAGCAGATTGTAGTAGTTTAGTATATAGCCCCGCCAACAGGTTATAGTAGTCTGCATGATATTAATTATGATCCTATCATGGTTATAAGGTACCCTTAGCATTTAGTCTAAGAGAATATTAAGAATCATGATGTAGCAAAACAAAAAAATAATTTATGAGTTTATAAAGTTAATATGATTTGTGATTTTGTTTATACACTTAAAACCATATTTAGTAATTGGCTTGATTTATGCATATACAAGTGTATGATTGATTTATGATTAATTTGTTATTATGAAATATTCTTTTTTTAATAGTAGTTATCTTTTTCAAATGATTTATTGATGTATGTAAAAACTTATGCTTGATCCAATAAGATGATATAAGATTTACTTACTGAGGTGTGTAGCTCATATCTTTTTTTTCTTCTTTTCAGACAAATAAAGTCACTAAGAATAAAGAATGATCCTTGGAGTTCGCACTAGCAAGATTGGCTATTTTAATTGTTTATAAATTTGTAGTTAATGACTTTCTAAATTTTGAGATTTTGGGTTTTGATATTTAAATTGGGATTTAGTTGCTCTGGATCGATACTTATTTATATAATGAATGATGAATTTGGTTCATTTTGTTATACTTTACTTGTGATGGATTTGTGAGCGGATTATAATTGTTGGTTTTGTATTATCGTAGGTTGTACCTCTCAGTATGACCGTGTTATGTCCTAATTTTGGGGCGTGATACAACTTGTTTAGATCCGTATGCAGTGAGGCTTTTAGTTTTATCCCTATGCATTTGTTAGTGGGATCAAAACTTTTCAACTTTTTATTATATAATCTATTTCTTATTCTTTTAAGAAGTATTATATGATCTATTCGGTTTATAAATTTTATTCTATCTTTCGATTTAATTTTTGAAAATTAACTTATAAGTTAACTTGTTTTGAAATTAAATTCTTTAGATTCTAAGTTGATTTTCTTAAATGTACAGCATCAGTTTCCTTCACCACCTAGACTGCACGGGTAAACATTGTACGACAACAGCCGAACAATTCAAGGATATTATTACAATAGATTTTTATTTTGAATATAAATGACAAAAATCATTTAGTTGTTCTCTCCCCAGAAAAAAAAGGAATAAATAATTTGATCGTTAGACTTCTTACCCTGCAAAATGCGCATGGCACATAGCCGCTGAGAGACCTTGAACCATTACTTTCTTATGTATCATCTGAGATAATAATATCTTTTTACATTGTAGGCAAATAAAGAGTGAAATATGCTGTCTCCGCTGCATAAGTCCAATTTTGCATCCACACTGTTTGCTTAACCTTAGGGTTGGCTAACCATTGTCATGTTCAATTATCTTCATTAACCCAATAGAATTAGACATGTTAAATAAAACATGAAAAAGCAAAAGTTGAAAGCCCCCTTAATGGTGTAATAAGTTCCCTTCTAGATATCATTGGATGATTATTGTAGAAAGTAAATATAATTTTACAATAAACATTGAAAATTACCAGGCAATTTTTATAGGGATTTCACTATTTGCTTCTGGCTGCAGTTCAAGTGAATCAAGTCCATTACCAGGTGAAATCAGAGTTTCCACATGAGCCCTCGATCCATACACAATACATGACGCAGTTTGAGATTCAAACAATACTTTGCAGGATTAACTCATCAGTGTATTAGTGAGCTCTTGATAGGAACAAATATCAAAATCACCACATCTTATACGGATCACATCCTAGCAGGACTCTCTTCCGCTTTCCAGCAGTCACCTGAGCCACTGCCTTGGCCTTTAGTTATGCATCTTTTTTCCTTATATGGTTGTAGCTGTGGTTTTAGTTTTCCTTTTTTTTTTTTTTGTATGTGTCTTTGGGGTTTAGTTTTATTTCGTGCTTTTATTGTTGGTAGGACTTCCTTACAAGACGAGCTTGTATTAATTTAGAACAAAAAACTGTATGGAAAATGATGTCTCTGGGATCATCATTTAAAACTTTGATGATCTTCGGAAGGACTTCTCCACCACTCCTCTCCGCCCCCTTTACCCCACGCGGGTCGACTTCTGAACGGTCTAAAAGTTCGAGCTTAATGAATCATAAGGACAAACCATGAGAAGAAAAAGTTGCAAAAAAAAAAAATTACTCTTTGGCGATGCCCCACTTGCCTTCTGACTCCAGAAAACTCGGCTCATGCTCTATTCACATGAGCTCCACTGCAATCTTGTTGCCTATTATCTCATTGGACTTGCTGGTTACTCTCTGAATTCATTGGGTTCGCCAAAAAAAAAAAAAAACAATGAAAACATAAAGAAATATCTTATATTTGATTTTTTTTAAAAAATAAAAAATAGTTTCTTATAAGAATATTTTTTTATATTTTATATAAAAAATTATATGAAATTTAATTTTCACTAACTGAAAATTAGAATAATTTTTTTAAAAAAACTACTTCTAAGATTTTAAATAGAATGTGGTAAGAGTATAACATGTTTATATAATTTTTTTAAAAAAAGTAAATACTCAACTAAACATAAATTAATTTGAAATATACCACTTTTTCATGGTCAACCAAATATGCAACAATAATTTTTTTAAGTCATCAGATATCTAGAAACCAAAAGGAGTTCAGAGAGAGCTAAGCTTTATAATATAATATTATAATTTGAGCAGTATATGGTGGGAATTCGGAATACTCAGTTTGGCGTGTAAGCCTACTTCAATATAGAAAATACTACAGAGCGCAAATCTAGTATCAAAATTTTCTTTCGCAACTAAGCATGCCGAATGGCATGATAGGATTTGTACTTTATGGCATGTTACCACCGTGAATCAAATGGCATTTCAAACTGTGCCAATACACTCATGTCATATGATATGATAGCAATGAGGAGAATCTTAATTTCCAATACTAGGATTGATCAACACGGCACTAAGCAGCATGATCGACTTGGCTCATGATTTACCATGTACCTACATAATTTATTCTAGATATTAATTAATATAATTTATAGAGAAAACAAGAGGAATGACATCTGTACAGCATCGATAATATGCCACCCCAAGGAAATTCTGGTGCTTTTGTAGATATGGCCGTAGGTACGAAGGCACCGAGTGGAAAATTGTGGGAGAGAAAAAACCGGAAAAAAAAGAAAGATGATTTGAGAGAAAGGCACTCAAATTTATGGAAATTATGGAACTCCAGATAAAAGAACCTATCACCATTTTATTAGATATGAAATGAGCACAGAAAACATAAAATAGAAGGGCAAAAATAAGAAAAAATAAATAAAAAACAAAGTAAAGTGCAGAGGAGCCCAAGCAACCCAAACGTACTGCCCGATTCCAAAACCAATCCCTCCAGCAATGGACCACCCACGATTCCAAACCAATGGGCTAAATACGCTGTTTGGACAAACCACTCGGTCATAGTTCAAAACTTCGAATCTTAGAATTAGAACATGGGCCAAATCTCGGGCCTAAACTTCATTCATTTTTAATCAGTCTTTAGACCGAAACTACGTAAAATTTAATATTTTCTATCCTCAAATCTGGCCCATGATCAGCTTTACTTTAAATCTCCTCACCAGCAAGCCTGCCTAAAAAGGTCAAAAGGGCATTGCAGATATGGCAGAAACACCCTCTGCGAACCCAATTGTTGCACCATGCTTCATTTACTTTGCTTAGGAGAAAAAGTTTGTTTTTGCTTTTTTAGAGCTCGTAAACTTAAGACATACTCAACCGTGATCATAACCATGACTCCATTAATTTCAAAGCAAGATAATGCGATCGATGCTCACTCTCTGAAAAATACTTCAGTCGTGCTTTCAGAATCGCCGATCGTAGGTTAGCTTCACAGATAACCACATATGGGTAGAAATATAGCTGAAAAAATCGTTTCAGTTACACTGTGTACAAATTACATCTAAAAGAGTAAAGAACAAGTACGATGCACACGAAACACCTGTAGGGAAGCCAATGAACTAGCTGATCTGCTCCTTGCTTCAAAACTCTCTACAGTAATGTGATATTGAGATTGCCTCTTAGGCAGGAGGAAAGGTCATACTAAAATCCCACAGGAGCTAAAGCCTATCTCATATGTCCCTTTTCATGCATCACCCAGTAGATAAAAATACTTGGGCGCGAAGGTTGTGGATGAGATGAGGATGATGGTGTCCCTTTTGACGAGTATCCATGAGGCTTATACGTGGACGGCTCTCGAATGAAGTGTACTTGTCCCATGATCCTTTTTTCCGACAAAATTAGGATTCCAGGAATCTCTCATGTAAGCTTTACATCTAGGATTGCCAATTTGGCAGCAGATAAGATAAAAGAAAGCCACAGTTCGAGACATCTGGAGATAGAGTCTAATTCTGCCACTCAGAGGAGGTAAACTAGGGAAAGGCACAACTCTGTTCTGGGTGTTAATCCACTTCTCCATAGGCTCAAAGGATGTGAGTTAGCACTTCTGTCTTGTGTCTATCGGAATTTGCAACGAGGTGCACGATTTATATCTTGTGCCTGGAAAAGAAGGAATATTAAAGTAGAAGGACAAAACTAAAAGATCTGTCCTAGGGGTTAATCAACTCCTTGCAGGGCATGTCTTAAAACTGCACTGTTGTTTCTGATATCACACTGATACAGGGGATGAAACTGATCCTCCAAATCTCCGTCAACTTGCTAAGAAGCCGGCCAATTCCTCTATGATTATAGAGAATCAAAATTAAAGGAGCAAAAATAAAAAAAGAAAGCACTGTTCTGGAGAACTGCATTTATTAACTAGAGTTTCTAGCATATGGGATACTGATAAGTCC
This sequence comes from Phoenix dactylifera, assembly GCF_051530095.1. Lineage (NCBI taxonomy): Eukaryota > Viridiplantae > Streptophyta > Magnoliopsida > Arecales > Arecaceae > Phoenix > Phoenix dactylifera. The sequence continues at coordinate 26,066,887 of NC_143194.1, forward strand.
AGTCTAGTTCTTCCAAAGGATAGGCATTAAAAGTTTTAAGTTGCCCTAGTGTTTGGACGGTGGATCCAATTCGGTGCATGCCATTCACTTGACAGGAAAATATGAATGATTATGATTTTCTAATTTGGTTATAGTTTTTACTGTTTATGTATTACAGAGCAACATGAAACCATATCATATGTTTCAACATATTATATTGGTTTTATATATAGATTTGGCATGCAGTCGGAATCCCACCAACCCGGGCCAAATTATGGATGGTTTACGCCGGGCTAGGAGCCGTATCATATATGTTTCATTCCCCGAAAGGGAACGCTATCCGCATGTGCCAACTTCTGGTTAAACTAGGTTAAAATGGTAGGGGAAAACCACCCAACGTAGAAATTTATGTTGACTTCAGGTTACATGACCTTTGGACTCTGATGACCCAGCCAACCTAACTTCAAATTGACCGAACCAGACCCAAACTGCGAGTTGTTTTAGTGAAAGAGGCGACTGACGGCCACAACCAGTGAAACAGTAGTTAAGACCTCTTCCCCTACGAAAGCAAGGGACATCTAGAAGCACGCAGTGCTGCGAGGAGCTGAGCTGTTTTCCCTTCGTGCATTTATAAATGAAGTTTGGTAATGATAGAGGAATTGGTCAGTAGTACCACGGAGGGTGATTTCGAGAAGCCATCGCTTTTTTTTTTTGCCAAGAAAGCCATCGCTTTCGGCCAACGAAATTTTTCTTGTTAGGAACGAACACCCGGAGTCTGTAGGCGTGAACCTAGGCCACGGTCCGCGAAATGCTCTCTCACCTTCGGAACCACGCTTTCCCTGCGATAACGGGCAGCCGAGAAGCTGCATGAAGGCAAGATTTCAAAACCGACGAAATGCCAAAGCACGCATCCGGACGAGATAGGGTCCTGAGGTTTGGTGACCTCTTGTTAACCACTGTAGCCTCCTTGTTTGTTTACGTGGTCCGCCAAACCTTGCGTATCCTAATTGCATGACGAGAAGTTTGGATGGGGCGATTAACTTGACCAATAAAGTAATCAGTGTGTGTGACCAACAAGATTAAGTATATCTGTTTCTGTGTGGTATGCGAGTCCTCCTTCATTAGCTAGTACGAAGGTCAGCATGATGTGACTTCATTGAATGATATTCGAAAGTTGTCGAGCTCTCGAGTGGCTGAGTCTGATTAGATTATTGTTAGAAGGAAATGATTGTGGTGACGCATGGCTAAAGTGGGTGCCCGTACTCTATCAGAAAATGTGGTAGGCACGTATTAGCAAGAGTTAGAAGAGTTTTAGAATGATTTTATACTATGATATAGCAGGGATCATCGAGTGAATCACATAGGTTAAGAAGTCTATTGCATGCATAAAAAAAAAAAAATTATACAGGTGCCCGTTTCTCATGCATATTTGTGTATACAGCTTCCACAAAATCATTAATATGAGATTACACCTGCCTCAGTTTGTAGAATGAAAGCAATGCAGCACCAGAGCCTGATAGACAAGTTGCCAACTACTGGCTCAGGAACTGCATGAAAACTCATATCTAGATTTGAGCTTTTACTTGTAATAAATTCAGCGATCGATAACATAACGGAATTGACGTTTGTGATACCATATGAAAGATTGATACGATGACCGTGGTTCTCAAATATTTCAAATACAAGCGTACTGTCCTAGGCATATGATTTGATCAATTAGCTAGAAGGAATAGAGGTGTAGCTAGATAGAATTGCTTACACTATAGAAAAAATAAAAAATTTTGACCCTAATGTACCAACGCTAGAAAGAAACGTCGGTAATTTGACTACTGCGCCAAAATTCGGCGAAGCTTTTTATTAGCGTCAGTAGATTACGACACTTAAAAGCGTCAGGAACGAAGGACATGGTTTTTCTAACGCTTTTTGGTAAGCATCATCGGAAGCCAAGAATTAGTCATCGCATATAAGCGTCGAAAATCTTTTACCGACACTTTTTGGTAAGTGTCATCGGATTCCAATAATAAGACAACGCGAATAAGCGTCATCAGAAGCTAATAACAAAAAAACGCTTATAAGCGTCGTTGGAAGCCATACATTCTCTGAATCCCTACCCGGCCCACCATCAGCCCTCTTCTTCTCTATTCCACAGAGCCGCTAGCCGAGCTCCTCCTCCAGAGAGCCTCTCCACTGGTCTCTTTCTCCTCCTTCGCCTTTCCACCGGCCTCATTCTCCTCCTTCGTAAGCTGCTCCTCCTCCTCCCCATCTCTAGCCACCACCAATTTGCGGTGGTCTTTGAAACTCTGGTGAATCGTCCTCCTCTATCGATGATGCTGTTACCGCCCCCACGAATCTCAGGTAACCCACTCTCAACTATGATCATTTTTCGTTTCTTCTCTCTGGTGGTATTTTTGCATAATGCTCTAATAATCCCCAAGTGGTATAGGTTTTCGATTTAACCGGCTCAAACGTACTATCCATTTTGTGACAGATTTTTAAGTGACCATGGGGATTGATGATGTGTATGGTTTTTTTTTTATGCATGTTAGATCTTTGGATAGTGTCCCACCGAGGTGATTGAGACATCTGAATTTTATGCATGTCATAATTTTGGATATAATTTCATTACTGATTTCTTATCCTAATCGATCGGATATTGCTGATTTGTAGTTGAAGCACTTGATTTATGATTATGATTTGTTACATTGTATATATATGTTCGGATGTGCCACCTACTTTATTTCATTGGGAGAGTTCTATCCCTCAACGGTGGCAATTTTTGTTGGCTTATTATAGTCTTGAAATCATGACACTCGATCGATTCTTCTAGAATTACAGTGGACTCAGCTGGACTGAAAGTTGAGTGTTGTTGAGCTTTTGGGCCTTTTGCATTTCATTTATCGACAAAGGACAACTAGAGATTCTTAGGCCCTGTTTGGGGGAGCTTTTGGAGGGCCAGAAAGCACTTTCTGGCCCTCCAAAAGTACTTTTAGATGAAAAACTGTGTTTGGTAAATTTTTCAAAAAGCTGTTTCAGCTTTTGCGGGAAGCTGAAAACAGCTTTTGGGAGGAAACTCCAATTTGGAGCTTTTGGGAGGAAGCTGTTTCAGCTTTTTCGGAAAGCTATATTTTTGACAAAAATGCCCATATTAAAATAACATAATTACATAGTTTATCCCTGTATAAACCTAAAAATCTGCTAGAGCCAAGAACCCAAGCCGTCAGACTCCCTTCCGTAAGAAAAAGTATTTTTCTTTTCAATTTTTGTATGCATCTCTTGAACCACATTTTAGAAGAAAAAAAATTTAATCCTTTTCCATACCTTCCAAAATCAATCTATTGTTTTTTTTTATCATCAACCTCGCGGCCCACGCTGAGGTCCTCCTCGAGCGTGGACCATGAAGAAGAGCCCCTTGACCGCGGAAAATTATTTTATGAAAAATTATGAAAAATTATTTTATACTAATAATTATAATATTTTATACCTTTATTTTTGTATTATACTATAAATATAATATCATATTATATTATATCATAATACATTAATATGTTATGTTAAATAATTTAATATTATGTTATATTATGAAAAATTAATTTATACTAATAATTATAATATTTTATACCTTTATTTTTGTATTATACTATAAATATAATATCATATTATATTATATCATAATACATTAATATGTTATGTTAAATAATTTAATATTATGTTATATTATGAAAAATTAATTTATACTAATAATTATAATATTTTATACCTTTATTTTTGTATTATACTATAAATATAATATCATATTATATTATATCATAATACATTAATATGTTATGTTAAATAATTTAATATTATGTTATATTATGGAAAATTAATTTATACTAATAATTATAATATTTTATACCTTTATTATTGTATTATACTATAAATATTGTATATTACATTACATTATAATACATTAATATGTTATTTTAAATAATTTAATATTATGGTATATTATGAAAAATTAATTTATAATATTAATTATAATATTTTATACTTTTATTTTTGTATTAAACTATAAATATAATATCATATTATATTATATCATAATACATTAATATGTTATGTTAAATAATTTAATATTATGTTATATTATGGAAAATTAATTTATACTATAATTATAATATTTTATACCTTTATTATTGTATTATACTATAAATATTGTATTATATTACATTACATTATAATACATTAATATGTTATTTTAAATAATTTAATATTATGTTATATTATGGAAAATTAATTTATAATATTAATTATAATATTTTATACCTTTATTATTGTATTATACTATAAATATTGTATTATATTACATTACATTATAATACATTAATATGTTATTTTAAATAATTTAATATTATGTTATATTATGAAAAATTAATTTATACTAATAATTATAATATTTTATATTTTTATTATTGTATTATATTATAAATATAATATATATTACATTATATCATAATACATTAATATGTTAGGTTAAATAATTTAATATTATGTTATATTACCAAATATTAATTTACTCTAATAATTATATTACTATTATGCTATATTAACATAATATTATTTTATATTACAATAATATTATACTATATCGTATATTTATGTATTAATTTATGTTATGTTTTATTATGTTGTGTTGTATAATACTATGCAATGTCCTTTATGGTAATTTTGTCATATAAAAGTACTTTCTCAGTTTGTTTACCAAACACAAAACAAAGTACTACAGCACTTTACGAATGTAGTTACCAAACAGCAAACAGCTTTTTATAACAGCTCTACTTCAGACAGCTCTACTTCCAATAGCTCTACTTCCAACAGCTCTACTGCCAACAGCTCCCCCAAACAAGGCCTTACTCTAACACCAAAATACTAATGTCAAAGATGGGAAGGTGTTGATCCTCCACTCCTTCCATCTTTGGGGAAACTTATGCTCGGAAAAGAATGTCAATAGGATACCTTTTGATTCTCCCCTGTTATGTGATGATGCTGTTTAGTGGAGACATTACCTTTGCAATTTTAAAAGATTTGTGAACAGGGGAGACTTTTGAGAGGCTGCGGGCAGCTATCTGGTACTGTTCTATATGTATCAGAAATCAAATTTATTCCCGAATTCGTTGATTGCAACATGTTTTGGATATCTTGGCCCTACTTTATTACAAACAAGGGAGGGACAGAGTATTTGAAATCACCCGTAAAAAAACATAATTATTACATGATATGGATATATCCCAATATGTTGAACTATGTTAAATAGTAGATACTTGTATTATGTGGTTGGCATGCATTGATAAGAATGGAAAGTTTTGTTCTCTCATCTTTTACCAACTTAATAGCTCATGTGTCGAGAATTTAATACACATACTGCAATCAGAGTTTATAAAGTCTCTCATTTAGAGATGTGGAGTTTTAGCATTCTCAGGCTAGATCGTCTTTTGATCAGTCCTTACAGTCCCAGCAGCCCTACGAGCCCTAGCAGCCCCACAAGCTCCAGCAGCACGAGCCCTAGTTCTGGTACACGCCTCCTGCTGATTACCCAAGTGAGAAGATTATTATGGATGACTTGCAGATCTAGGATAATTTAATTAAAATATTATATTTTAATATCTATTACAATTTAAATATTTTATTACATTTGACTTTATTTTATTTAATGCATATTTAATAGTGTTGAATATGTGTTTTTCATAGATGGACAGGGGATAGTGAGGACAAAATGGAGAACCACTCGAGCATGGGATGTGTGGCAGCTTCATGAAGGCGAGAGGATTATCATCTGATGCAACCAAATGGGGGAGCCCATCAAGAGGGCTAGAAGCATATTAGCTGGTTTTCTAGGATCGATTGCGCGGAAGGTCAGTTTTGTTCGCTCAAGTATGTAGAATGATATGCTTCCTTCATATAAGGTTGAGCTTCTACGAGTTGTATAGGTAAAGAATTGATATTGATATTGTATGTTAATTTGCTAGCTATCATAATTATGTAATTTGATTTAACAATTATAATATTCTTTACTTTGTTGTAAAATAAGTTTATGCTCCCTCTATAGAGCCATAACATGGTGTTGAAGTTCTTCAATCGCAAGTAAAAAGAATTTAAGAGAAAGTTGAAGAAGGATTACAAAGGAGAGGGTATGATAGAGGAGAGATTGCTCGTAATTGTCCTCATGATGTATACCCTCATCATTGGAAGAAGTTTGTTTACTACTAGCTTTTTAAGACAGAACAGGTTGTATATACTCTCTCAATACCTTATATTATATTTATTATTAATATAGATTGCAAATATACATATTGAATATATTACATTGTTTATTTTTTTTGACAGACATATTTTGATATTAGTAGAGCTGCACGAGGATCTCAGGTGGTTACTCACACATCAGGTTCTAAGAGTTATGTGAGGCGTAGAGATGAAGTTGTATATTTCTTTGAAACTCTTTGTCATGTTTCAAACTCCTTATTAAATTTATTTCTATTATATTGAAACACTTATGCTTCTCAATGAAACTATGTATTATGTATCGTGTACCATGTATCATGATACTTATACGTCTTATTAAAATTCTTTGACTCATTTACTTCAAATTAAAAGTTTAATCTTCATATTGAACTATGTATCATGTATCATATACTTTTTATTGTAGATGGAAGAGCATAGGAGGGAATCTGGTGAGGTGGAGTTCTACAGAATGACTCATACCTACCGAGATGGCAGCTTTGTTCGGAAGAAGTCAAGAGAGATAGTCGTATGCATTGATAATCGATTTATGCAATGATTTATAGTTTTATTTTTTAAAATATTAATAAGTGACTTTTTTTCTTAAATATAGGAGAGGGCTACATTCCTTATTGCAGAGCATGTCAAAGACTCATCATCCTCTAGAGAGATCAATCGCATCGAAGCTCAAGTATTCATCGAACTGATGGGACCGGAGCATTATAGTTGAGTGAGGGATTATGGCGTTAGGGTTATTTTCACTTAATTATTTGCAGTGAGCAGATATACCAAGGATGCTAGATATAATAGTAGCATTGCTGATGTTCGTAGGCTGAAGGCAGAGATAGAGGAGATGAGGCAAAGGCATCAAAGAGAGATACAATTTTTGAGGGCTCAGCTTGACCAGATTGTATTCTTATTGCATAGGTTTGTCCCTCCTCAGATAAATAACTATATCTATTTCAATATTTTATATAATTATCATGTATATTTTTGTATGAGCTTAATGATTTATAATATCTTATGATTTTTATATTCTCAACTTCTAAAATTTTTATCTTTTTCTTATAGGTTCCTCATACTTCCAGTAGTCGTAGAGTTGATGATGATGCTACCATGGACTCCTAATAGCCCTTAGAATTTTTTTTAGAAGTTTTATATGTATATTTTTATATTTTCTAAAGCACATTGAGTTGTAATAGATATTCAATCATGTTTGACAATGTAAATGTAATCATATTTAACAATATAAATATTTGCTGTTTTTATATATGATACATATATTTCTGTAGTCATTATGATCATAAAATATAGATTGGGCAAAGCTTATTTGCCCATATAGAAAAATTTTAACAATCCATTATGGTAACAAGGATTACAAATACTGCATAGATATAGTGTACCAAGCTTTGCCGTGTTATTTGAAGAGGATCGATCCATGCTAGAATGGCTATACTCCATCCATGGTTGGTAACTCTTTTGGCATTTATCTTTCTCTATTCCTCGAGCCTACATGTATAGGATTATTTCTACATACCGCTATTGCTGTTTAACATCCATTTTTTTCCCATGTAGAAACTTACCCATATTTGTTAATACCTTGACAAGTGCCCAAAACTAGACATAATTTGATTTGACTTGCTTGAAAAATATCTTTAAATAAAATAAATATTTGATAACATCATCTAAAAAGTGCTTAAAATAACAAAAGAATATTTTGCAGAAGTTAAAAAGAAAAAAATCCAATTTCTAGAGAACTCTCCATTTTTCTGAAGATAAAGCAATGCCAAAGATACGTCAAGTAACAAGGATAAGTTTTTTCTCAAAGTGGAATGGAAAGTGTCTGCAATCGTCCAGTACTTGTGACTTTCTGTATTTATAAAATAATTGTTAGCGTCTCTTCGGACAGGAATTCCGTACAAAAACTAAGCTTGCAGTGGAGCCTTTTTCTCACGTGCAAGACCCGGAGGGGAAACTGTGTCCTGTTTCTATTGGCTGATGGCAGCCACGTGTGCGGCTGTTCGGGCGTAGACGGGTGGATAGGAACGGTTGGAGTTGGTTGGAACGGGGGACAAGGAGATCTGGAGGAGTGTGACCCATACTCCAACTTCCCCTCAAATGCCCTCCGTTCCTCCCTGTTTTACCCAAAAACCACCAAGGAAACCCCAGAACTACCTTTCCCATTCGGTACTTCAATGGCATTATCGTAATAGAACTTATTTTTTTGTAATTACCGGCAGTCCAAACTTATAGAATAGGTTCGCCATCTTTTTCAATGAGGTGGATGAGATTTAAAAAAGATCTAGAAGGACAGCCTCCATTACGGGCAGGGGAGACTCCCGGATCTTATTAATATCAGTCCTTCATGTTCCACTGCTACTGGTGCTATTCTTCTACCAAGACAGATCCCAAAACGAGAGGAGTTCTTCGTCCCCAAGTCCAGAGACCATGCGAGGTACTCACATTTAGCCTAAAATGGAGGAAAACCTTCCTCCTGGCTTCAGATTCCACCCTACCGACGAAGAGCTCATCACTTACTACCTAACCCGCAAGGTCTCGGACTTTGGATTCGCTGCTAAAGCCATTGCCGATGTCGATCTCAATAAGTGCGAGCCTTGGGACCTCCCAGGTACGCAAGTCTCGTCTTCTAACTCTAGCTACATGTTCATTAATTTGTGTCTTCATACTAGTGTTTTCCCTTTCATAACACCACTTTGTATGGCACCGAATCATGATCTTTATTTCGACTAATAAAGATATCTTGTTTAGAACAAAGAATTAGTTGTAGGATATATTGCAGCGGCAGGTCTTATTTGATATTGGTGGTAATACTTCAAGAGAATTTGGTTTGGTTCTAAATGATTGCAGCGAAGGCAAGCATGGGGGAGAAAGAGTGGTACTTCTTCAGCTTGAGGGATCGCAAGTACCCAACCGGGATGCGGACCAACCGAGCGACCGATGCTGGTTACTGGAAGACAACAGGCAAAGACAAGGAGATCTTCCACTGCGGGGTCTTGGTTGGGATGAAGAAAACCTTGGTGTTCTACAAAGGAAGAGCTCCCAAGGGCGAGAAGACCAATTGGGTGATGCATGAGTATAGGCTCCAGACCAAATTTCCCTACAGAACCACAAAGGTCTTGCAAAAATGGAACTTTCAAAAGAGCATCGTAATCGTTGTACGTAAGACCTTTGCAATAACAATGGATATATAACATTCCCTTTTGTTCCACAGGAGGAATGGGTTGTTTGTAGGGTTTTCAAGAAGAGCTCCAACGGAAAGAAAACGCAACCGAACACTCCACCATTGCCACCTTTGCTCGAGTCTCCATGCAATACAACCTCGTTAAGCGAGCTAGGAGAACTTGATGTATCAATCTTAAGTAATCTCGTCACAAATGGTCCCGATGGTATGCAAGTTAATGACAGCATCAACAAGGAGGTGGATATGAACATGTACATGAATTGGGTCTTAGCTAGAGAAGCTACAAGCCAACCTTCACTTCCATGGACGTCAAGCTTGTTAGGCATGGGCTACTTACCAAGTCCAGCAATACTGAAAGCACTGCCATTCAACGGTTGTCAACCACAGGAAGCCACCAATCTCACAAGCTTAAGCTCTTTCGCGGCACAAGCAAATCCCCTCCTTGGAAGTGAATCAAAATCGAGCTTCCCTTCTTCTTCCGCTAAAGCTATAGAAGTCCCACAACAGCAGCAGCCATTTGATCAAGGACCAATTTGGAGAGGCTATTGATTGTGTGAAAAGTCTAACTATAAAGTTGTTAAGTTCATCTTAGTATAAGGTATTAAGGTTGGTTAACTGGAATCAAACCCTCGTGTAAGTGCAGAATTAAATTAGACAACCAGTTAAAGGGTACAATGTCCGTCACTTGTTAAGTAGGTATTGTTAATTATAAAGCAAATGCATGAAAGTCGCATGCAGGTCTCTGCACGAAACCAACATTTGTCTCAAGTTATCAGTATGTATCAGATGAAGTTGTCTTGGTTTCATAGCCCATTGGAAAAGAATGTTTGTGAGGTGCATAATTTTAAGTCGTTTCATGCTTGTTCCGTACTGGCTCATGGCCGAACCATGCCTTCACCGGAACCATACAATAGGAAAATGACACGACTCTTACAGATTGGAGTTGATTGTGGAGGTGTCCTGCCAAATTAGTTGCCGTGATGACAAAATGAGAGTGATATTTCATATATCTGTAGATTTATTTCCCCTCCAAACTCGTTATTCGCTCTTCTTTATATCATGCATCGCGAAAAAGTAATTATTTACTATTCTGTTGAAGCTGAGGGCGGCACATTTCACGGTCCGTTTCACATTAAGCAGCAGATAAATCACCTAAGAAATTTTTGGAGCTCAGTTTAGATAACTGCAGGAACCTTTGTCTTCAACACTTTATTTAGTGTTTCTTTTGCAGTCTTATTCGCATATAATTGATTTGATAAAAAACTGCAGGTGATTCTCCAGCGCAACAAACATTTTTTTTTTCTTTTCTTTCTTTCTTCTTCTTCTTTTTTTTTTGGTCATCCGTAAGAAGGATGGTGCTTTTATGAGTTGATATGGTTCCCCCTTCCTCATCCCTAATTTGTCTATCTCTTGTCCTCAAATATATTTTCTACTCTTACTGCATGCAATACGAGGGAGTTTAAGCGTGAAAAATTCTATGTTGAGGATCCATATGGATCGCAGATCGATTATGAGGACCCATAGTATAGGGATGCGTTTAAATCGACATAATAAAGTGTGGGTACGAGAGAAGGATGCTAAATAATAGCATGCCTAGCCTTTTTGAATGACTGTCTCCAAACATAAAACACTTGTTAGGATATGCTTAGACAATCAAGTTTGGCCCAGCCCAACCTAGACAATTTTCAAGTCAATTGCCCTTCCATGCCTACTGCTGCAGACTGCAGGTCCATTTAAACAGCGTTAGATAATGGTACAAAATAATCGTCAAATTTAACAAATCATCACAAACGACAGTCCAGGGAGGCATCTAAAACTGAGGCACGACATGAATATAGAACCTTATTCCAGTTGTAATGCCGGATTCAGGAGTAGGCTAGTTTACCAGGAGCAAGGGCAGCCTCATTCCTCGATCAACACAGCCTACAGCATTCCGTATTTCTACATCCAATCATGGAATAACAGGCAATCAGGCTGCAGGATATGGGGAGGCGTCAGATCTGAGAAGGCCATTGAATCCGACGGCCAATTAAGGAGAATTCTGCATTTTAACTCTCTCAATGTCACCCTATAATCTGGTTCCACAACATTTACATCTTACAATTCCCCCTTTTTGCGCAAGAAGAAAGGCCAACTGAGAATTCTGAACAACTTACATCAAACTAAACAAACGACATATTTTCGCGATGTTACTGCAATCTGAGCATAACTGTTCAACAGCATTTATGAAATCTTCCATAAACCTCACCTGACATCTTTTTAGACTTTAAAAAATCACACAAACCACCTGACACCACCTATAAGCACAATGGCAAACAGAAACTTTCACGAGAGTCAGAATCATGCAGACTAATTAAACCATAGAAAATGGAAGAAAATGATAAAGGAATAACTTATTCAGACATGAACTTTGCCACAAAAAAAAAACAAAAATACAAAAAAAAGGATCTATTAAATCTGGTTAACAGAGGAATTCAAAGCACCAAAATGCTCGACCTACAAAGTCACATAGTTAATCGAACGATCTAACCTTTGGGCCATACACAACAGACCTCCATTGTTGAACCACTTGATAATCACATTCACATTTTTGGATCCTGTCAACATTTCAATTTCCGTAATCGCCTACAGTAATCACTGTAAATCAGGACCTCAAACAGTCAAAGTAGTGGCTTACTCATGCCAGCAAAGCCATGAAAACAACAGCCATACAGCATTGCACAGCTAAGATGGCAACGGAAGACCTCTGGTTCCAGGTGAAAGACTAATACGGGCGGGGAGCTTGCGGTGGTGGTAGGTTCTGTCCGCCAGAAGCTATGAACGGATGGAGGCTTTGTGCTGCCTTCATTGGATCAGAAGAGCCGTGTATCTCAACAACGCACTCAGATGCACCAGACAGAGGATCATGCAACTTAACCCTTGCTCCGGATATCTAAAATTGGCAAAAAGAACACAAAAGGCTCTCACTCACTGAACTAACAGACGGTATACTATACTAAAGAATCTCAGAAAGGAATAATTTAACTGGCTGCATGTTTAAAAGTAACAGGCATTGAAAGAATGGTCTGTATTTCGTTGAGAAATTTGGATCTGATTCCAACTTGACAGACAATCAGAGTGGAACATCATTCATAAATATCACTAGTTAAATGTAAGGCTTCTCAGAAATTGATATAATTCCCGATATATCTTTGAATATCTGAAATGTGATTATTTTAACTAGATTTTTTTCATGGAGTTACAATTTTCCAAGGAATCCTGAAGATGTCCAAATGGCTTACCTGACGGATATCAGAAATATTGCTACCACCTGATCCACGAACAGAAGCCACGGCACTATTAGGAATCTTAACCTCCAAAGAACTATTCATAGTTGGATAACTGGAATAGATACAAAAGTGAGAGGCCTTTCAACATCTATAAAAATAACTCGATATAGAATAAATTTAGAAGGTACTCTACCCGGTAGCATTTCGTGGACCTGGATAACTGTGAGCTTCATATATCATTCCAGAACCCTGGGGTAAAAAAGAAAATTAAATAAATGTTTCATTTTGGAATCCAGATTATCTGTACATCAAACAAAGATAAATGGAGAGAGAAACTAATAATGAATAAGCAAATAAACACATTTCACTTAGAAACCATTGCAGACAAAGTTTCTAGCTCAATCAAAACTTAGGCTGGACAATCCATCACAACTTGGCTGAATTGGATGCAAAATAACCATAAGAAACTATGTGCTTCGACCGAGCTATTAGTTTCTTGTTGTTGAGGTATTATACATGCTTCAGTTTATTATCAACCATTTGTATCGTACTTACTGGTAACAGCAAGATGAGAGATAAAAGAACATAAACCAGAAGTTGAGGTCCTTGAGGACCTAAGAACTAAATGCTAAATACACAAGAAGAAAACACAAATCACTTGACATGGCGTGATAATTATTCAAAACAGCATAAAGTTACAGAGTCAATGTTAACCCTAGTTATTTATTCTCTTTCATAAGCATTCAAATGAATTAATAATTCAACCTTTAAAAATATAACATTTGATAAATGTTCTTCCTCCTTTCCTTCTTATTGATGCAATAATCTAAGCCCAGGAAGCAGTGATGCATCTGAAATACTCAATATAATTTAAATAAGTTGGATGCATTGATTCAATCAATGACTTTATTATATGAATACATTTAACTGACTCGTGAGGGATTGTCTATTTTAATAACAAAAGCCTTATATTTTTAGATAAAGGGGCTGCCTTGTCTCCAGGAAGAGCACATGCAAAATTTTAATTCAGACCATTTATATCCCTAAAAGAAACTGCATCAAGCATATAAGTGCCTGACATAACCCTAAGCACCATACTTGAAGACCATAAATATAATCTATTCAACATAAATGCTAATAGGTATGCTACGCATGAAGTTTTTTAACTTGTTAGTAAGTGAGAGTAACCGACTTCTTTCAAAAATAACGCTATCCTTATATACATCTAATTGAAAAAAGAATAATTTTTTAAATTTGAAAATCAAATTGATAATTAGCATTATTTTGGAAGAGATTTGTTTAACAGTATACTATAACTGCTGATTGAGAGAATAAACTCATAATCTCAGATAAACCAATATAAAGCACACCCAAACAACCACTTACAGAAATTATAACTTCAATCCTCAAAAGCATGCGAGATTACTAAATGTCCATTATTCCACAATACATCCAAAATGCAACCTTGATGATGCATGTTAAAGAAGAACAAGAAACATCAAATACATATTCACAACCATAAGAAGAAAATTAAGCTCCTAGGACAATCACATAGTTTACCAATCTGACAAGTCATAGCAATCAATAAGAAAATAAAAGAGTACCATTTATAAGAATAGAGGCAACAGAAATAAGGGTAAATGATAAAAATATTATAATACCTTTGGATGATCATAATTAACAGCATTCCCAGATCCAACCATGCCAGGTGATGGTAATCCTCTACCAGAAAAGCCTTCTAGGGGAGCAAATCCATGGAAAGGGACTGTTCGAGAAGGATTTATAGAAGAATTTACATTTGGTGGTAGTCCTCTACTAGACAAGCTTTCTGAAGGAGGAAATCCATGGAAAGGTACTGGAGGTGCAGTATTTGCAGCAGGATTTCCACCTCGAAGAGTCCTCGCTCTAAGCCTGGATGCAATCTCTGAGAGCGCCTCCCTTGCAACACTCTGATTTCCAGATATCTATATGACCAAGTCAAACAATCAGTACACCTAAAGGAATGACTGCAAATGATAACCATGTGAAAGACCAGGATGACATATTGTAAGACAGCTTAGCATAAAGCATGATGCTAACCACATCACCTGCACAAGTTCTTCATTTGCTGATGTATACTTTGGCTTATCATCCTTTGAGTAAACTCGAATATCTGCTCTGGTTCGCCTTCTCATTTCTGTGATTATGTCACCACCTTGTCCAAGGATACAACCAACCTTACTGGAGGGAACAAGAAGCCTTGTAGCGATCACACCTTTTTCAGAGGATGCACTAGTTCTGCTTTGAAGCTGGAGAAGAGCCTCAATTGTTGGAGAGATTGGATCCCAAAGAACCTATAGTTATTCATTTAGATACACGTCATTGTCTGTACAATCAACTGTTGGACAAACTAAAAAGTTCCCATGCACGTAAATTTCTAAGATGATTAGCAATATAAATTTCAATAAGCACATCACAAATGTTACAGAATAGGTATAATATACCTCCTTAGAAGAGATAACAATGACACGCTCTTCAGCTTCAGGAGCAGTATCCTCAACTTGAATGTGAGCACCTGTCTGTTGTTCTAACTGTCTGACATTAACCCCACCTTTACCAATCACCCCACCAATCTTCCCAGTGGCACATAAAATTCTCATGGAAAACTCCGCTGTTTCTCCCTCATTTCCAGCATGACTACTGAAATTACCTGGAGCATATCCAGATGGCTCATTTCTATATCCACCAATCCATGGCATTGGTGGTGCAGCGTCGACACCTGGGTGCTGCTGAGACCACAATGGATTTCCTTGAGGCAATGGAGGCATAGAAGCACTGGATTGGTATAAACCATGGGTACTGGCATATATAAGATCTTCTAAAGGAGGATTTTCTTTACGAGGATGTTGATGCAACAGAGTGGAAATATCATATAAAGCATTCTTCACAATGGATGGCACTCCTGATATCTAAAAGGTGCATTCAGAGAGAGTTTAGATGGAATAACTAAAATCAGGAAAAACATTCAAGGACTAATCTAGCAGACTATGCATATGCCTGATTTTCTACAAAAGGATCTCATAAAATATTCCAGAAAACATCAGAAAATTCAAAAAAGAACATCATCGCGATTAAGCAGCTATCGAGAATCAGTTTATTAGAAAAATCTGGAGCCACTATGCCACAGCTCAAATTCCACAGATACTGATATTAGCACCAAGTAGAGCAGCTTAGACGACGACGTGCGTGCAGAGGTTCCATAAAACCAATTTAATTTGAGGTAGAGCATTTTAGGAGAAAGACTAGAGCAACAAGGCTGTAACAGAAAGAAACTGTTGACCATACCAGAACTTGCCAACATCAACCAAGGCATAAAAGGAAGAATCAATAGATCAGTAACTTATGACAAACAAAATAGGAGCGCAAGAGAAGTTAACCAGATTCATTCCAGTAATCTCTTTAAAGATGGCATTGTGCAATTATAGCAAACCAGTCTTGTGACTGCTTCAGACTCACTTAAGTATGTTTAAAACTTGCCTTCGGGTCCTCAACATAGCCTGTCTGCAGGCCTTCTAGAGTGTCTGATAAAGTAGTATTTACCTAAAACATATTGCTAGTACTACAGCAATTATCATAATACAATCTCATCAAAACAATATGACCTTGAAGAAATGGCTATAGAACTAACCATCAAACCCCTCGCTCAGATCCTTACTGACACTTAGACAATCCACATGCATGATATGTGAAAAACAATATGGCCAAATATTTTTCCCAGGCTAGAAAGAACGACCTAAAACATTTCTTCTTGATGTTTCCAAGGAGCTCCTGGTGCTCACTTCTTTTGTGAAGACCAAGCTTGCCTAGCTTAAAATGTGTTATTCAATGCTTTGTGACTTTAGAATCCTTATTCTTTTTTTTTCTTGAAAATGAACCACTGAGTTGGATTAAGTGAAAAAAAAAGACCCACAAGGTTAACTTCTCTTTTTTTATGTTTTGATGTACTAACAACCCTAAACAAGGCTTTCTTTATAATGAAAATTACTATCCGTACCAGTACAGAAAAAGCACAACTGCCCCCCTAACAAAAGTTTGGGGTTCCTTTTCTTCACAATCATGTACCATCAAGTGCTACTCTTTGAAAGCACCGCATCCCTGCTACTACTTATTCAACTCATGCAACCATGCTTTTCATTAACAAAAACCAGGGACTATAATTATGACTATTCCCCCCGTGTTCCATACAAATATGATGTAAAGAATCTTTCTCACAAAGAGGGGGGAAAAATGTAAAAAAGCCTCCATAAGATATATTTCCAGCATGCAGTTGAATGCCTAACAATACAAAATCCTGAAGCATTCTGAATATTGCACCTTATTATGATTCGTTATTCTAATACAATGTCTAACATGTCAAACTTCCACTTAGTTCAAACAACCAATCTACCTATGACTAGGATCTATTTTTCTATTCTTCAAGTATTATACATACATACATGCATACATACATATATAATTAGATTCTACCTACATCATCTTTGCCAAAGAAAAATACTGGTGGTACTATTCCCCTACTTCAATAGGCAAGCAAATTCTATTTCCAAACTTAATTGTTTCCTCTATTAGACAAATCTAAAATTGAAATCTACATCAAGCCATCTATCTCAATTCATCCGAGAATTTAGCATTCTTAATTCATGTCAAGTCATTCAATAAGGTCCTTCACCTCAGCTTCTTCCAAAGCAGATACCTCAATGTCAAACTAACATAAAAAGCAAGCCTCTCAGTTGTTCCTAATCTTTCAGTTATTAAAAAAAAAAGCAAGTTATTTGGATACCCAGATCCTATGTGCAGGAATCAAAGCTTTCATCCTATATATAAACCATTGAACATACTGGATGCACATAATTGATCCAAGATTAGATGGATAATCATGATCCCACAAAAAACTTGCATGTCCATTGGTTACTCTTTCTCTAAAAGATTATCAGAAACAGAATAATCAAGGGGCTGTATGTGCCAAAGAAGAGATGTATTAAAGATACTTCAGAAGAGTAGTTACTAGAAATAAGCAAAAAATTAAAATTGAACTGTGACTATTTATTTATATAAACTAGCCATTATAACAAACAAATACATAAAATAAGATTGAGTACAACACACTCTCCAGTACATATTCATTTATTTATATCTATTCAAAGGATTAAATCTGCAAGTATCTTTAAATTTTCAAAACAAAGTAATATGTTTGTTCTAAAACATTTCCAGTATTCGGGTCTCAGGTGATAAAACATACTCTAGAAACACATTAAGGCCGTGTTTGGTGTCGCTCCTTCTTTGCAAAAAAAGGAAGAGAAGCCAGAAGCTAGGTTTTTTAGCTTCTCCTAAAAGCATTTTTCTTTTGACTTTTCTTCTTGTAGAAGCACTTCCAGATGATATTACCAAAGCATACAGTTTTTTAGCAAGTGATTTTTTACTTTAAAATTCATAAAAGCATTTTTCATTAATACTAGACACATAGTAAGAGTACACTCATGACCACACCATGAATGAATCACAGATGGATCTAGAAAGGAATTACCTGAACTAATTCATCAGTGCTCATAGCACATGGTGGAAGGTGCTCTGCAGGTAGAATTCGGATATTAGCACCAGTATCACTTCGTAGCTTCTGTATAACAGTGCCTCCCTTACCAAGAAGACAACCAACTTGATTGCTTGGAACCAAAATGCGAGCAGTGACAACATCATCAGCTCCAGTCTTTTCATGCACCACACCACCACGTAGAACCTCATCTGCAGCAATCCTATCATGGACTTTTAACAAAGCATCCTGGGCAGGACAATGGGGCTTCATATCCTCTGATTCATTCATGGTGAAATTAACATCATCAGGATCCTCATCAGAATTGAGTTCTCCAGATTGTCGTGATAAGTAACTAAAAATGATAATCACTCTCTCCTCTGCCCCAGGAATAGCATCAGCAACTCTTATTTTTGCATGAGTCTCATCTCTGAGGGCATTAACAATGTCACCTCCTTTCCCAAGAACACTACCAATCTTTTTGACAGGGCAAAGGATGCGATAAATGGTTTCAACAGGTTTGGAAGTCAAAAAATTATGATCGTGGCTAGAATTCTGCCTTTTTCTTTTCCCATTGTCTGGACGGGAACGAGAACGCTTCCTGAAATTTCCCTCTTTGTGTTTTCCATCAGAAAATGGCTTTTCATCATCCATGCCCTTACCCAAGAACTCCCGTTATTCACGTTAACCTAGTAAGAAAATGTAAAATCTCGTCAATATATTGAGGACAAAGAATACATATCATCATATAAGTATGTCTACAGCGAGAGCATCATTAAAGAAGCATCCATATATTGAAGGGGAAAAACTATATCATCCACGAAAATAAATAAGACACCATAACAGTAATATGAACTGCAAAACTAAGTTTGCATCTGGATGGAATAATTTAGATGTAATTATTTAATTTTGGATTTTAAAAGATATGACTTGCTGTTGAATGTGTTTGATTAGTTAAGAATGAAACCTATTACTTCTAATAGTTGCTTTAAACTAGGATTTCCTGAGTTTATATGAGGCCTAAATCATTTTTTGTTATTAATTAGAGTTCGGCTTTGATTATCTCTATAAATGAGCATGCTACAAAGGAGGCTAAAGAAAGACCGCCAAACAAAGGATACTTATCCAATAGCAATGCATGCTTGAAAGTTGAAATGCAATGGCAAACAATGCAAAGGAGCATGTTGAAGAGAACACAAGCATATAGCTTTAAATTATATCTTGAGTATTAACATGTTAATCAATTAAAAATCCAAATACAGCATAACAATAAATATTACACCAGTAATTGTCATAACTTGTCTACTATAGATAACTAAAAAAATTATTTTTCAAATAAATACATAAATTATCTGTTTCTATTTCTGAAATACTAAAACATTACAAATTCCAACTCCTGTTGATAATTTGAAGACACTTCTAAAATAAGACCACCTTTCATTTAAAACATGAAAATTAACATAAATAGAAGTCTGCCCTCAGCCAAAAAGCTCGATGATTTAATGCCAGATTGTCAGTTCTAACATTCTGTGTATTTTTGCACTAGGCATATATTGCATATCCAAAACACAATAACAAACAAACTAGACATCAGATGTTAAGTTTGGGTATCCTTAAGGTATCAATGTCAAGTACCAATACTGAGTGTTGGAAGTTGGAACTGACTTTGGGTATCAGTTTCTCTAAAGCTCAAATTGATAGAATTATCATAATGCAAAACACATGGTGCATACCTTTGACTTGTATTGACACCCTAATGTATTAATATGTCCCTTACAAAAATGTACCGGCAACAAGTAAATAGCATGGACCATGTGATCCCTGAAAATGGTTCCGCCAAATACTTGCATATACAACAAAAGGAAACATCTATTGCATATAGAAAAACAAATAATGAATAAGCTAGACATCATGTGTTAATCTTGGGTATTGACAAGGTAAAACATCAAAAACCAATACCGGATGTTGGAAGTTAGAACTGAGGTTGGCTGTCAGTTACTCCGAGCTCGAACTGGTGGGATCTCATAATACAAAATATATGGTGCATACTTTTGACTTCTATTGACAATGTAATGCATTAATTTTTTTTCCGTACAATATGTAAGAGCAAGAAATAAATAGAAGGTGACTGAGATCTTTGAAAATGATACAGCCAAAAACTTGCGTATACAACCAAAGGAAATTCTTCTTAGAAAATGCAACTGGGACATCAAAATATTGATGTACATGGACACTAACTCAGGGCCATCCTTGATGAATAACCATATTGCTAGTAATTTTTCTGATGTAATTGTTTATGTTCATTAAAAATGTTCGAGTAGGCGAGGGGGTCGGATGTATCAAAAGAGAAGTAGGGTGCTAAAATATTTGAAATTTGGCTCATAGGAGTCTAGGTTTCTCTCCTACCTGAAGCAAAACACCAAATTTGGATAAGTCCATTAAAGAATCCAACTGATAGCAGTAAATCTGTTAACTCTAAACTAGTACCTCAACCAAGAAAAAATTGCAATAGAGTAGGCTAGGTACATAACCATTGTGTTTAGTTTTATGTCAATATCAATTTCAAGCAAGGTTTTCCATACCGGTCGGTACCAGTGCGTACCGATCGTGCCATACCATACTGGTACCGAATCGTATGTGATACAGAAGGTATACCGTCACTCAATATGCTGAACCAGCCCCCGTACCGAGCGTACTGATACTGTAATAGGATGGTATCGGTATAGGATCTGATACCAAAACAATGAACACTAATTTCAAGCAACCTACAATAATCAAATTCTTTCTCTTAATTAATTATACGCTGATGAAGTATCGTAGATACCATTAAAATGAAGCACTTTATCCTTCCCCCCAACACACACACACACAAAAAGGGAAAAAGAAAATTGATAATTATAAAATTTAAATCATGAACAAAATGGTTTAATAATGCTACATGGCTGCACCTATGCTTATGCAATACGTAATCAGAACCCTTTTTTTTCTTGAGGGAAAATATAGAATCTGAACCTTGACATGGGTGACTGCTAGCATTGCCATGGCATTCAATATAATTCATGATAAGCAAATGCATGATAGAATTTGTAATAAATGAGAGAAATGATGTAGTTTTCTATATAGATAATTTTTTGTTGTAAACCCCATTCATTGATAATGGCGGAGCTCAAATACTAAAAGATCAAATTCATGTGGATAGTATGGCAGGGCAATTTCAAAATTTCTTATTCTTTGAATGGAATATATAATATCGCTCCCCTTTCATGAGTACCTACACCCTTAAAGATGATATTGTTTATAACATTACCTACTACCTTGCTTCAGCAGGAGCATAGGTTTACTAAGTTCATAGTAGGGGTTAGTCTATTTTTTTTTTAAATACCTGTACAAATGAACATATATGGGCAAGGAATCTCTATTATTGAATCATTAGGTTTTTAAATAGCCCAGGCAAGGCCCAGAAATGGACACAGCCCACAAGCTAGGCAAGATAGAAGTCACTCGGTCAGCCTTTAACTCACCTACTCTATTTGTAATAACCTCCATAAAATTTTTGATTAAGCTAACATTTTAAGATGCATAAAGAAATATACAAATACATTGTCTGAGTATCCCTTAGGAAACACAGCAAACACAGCATCCTTATCATAGCTCCAACTTCCAATAAGCTGACATTTTCATACACCTCAAGAACTGTGTGTTAAACATCTCGGATGAGTATACATTAGCAATCAAAGCCGCTTGAATGTGTAACATCAATGCTACACTTATAATTAAAATACAAGTAATAACATATATCATTTTTATCAAATCTCAAATGCACCTTCAGGGTTATTTGCCTACGTTACTTTTCCTCATTTCAAATAATTTGACTCCTCTTTGGATCTGAAGTATCAAACTACCACAATCTCTCTCTACCTAGACGTGTATGTCCTGGCCAGAAGGCAGGTGGTGGATGACATCAGAATTTTCAGAATATATGAGAACTAAAAACTGATTCAAACCATTTTCCCCATTTTCTTAACCCAAAACCCTAGAAAGGTGCATAAGATTTCTTCCAAGAGAAGCAACTACTGGATGTAGTTGACAACAAGTCAATTGTGGGATCTATACATGACAGATATGAAAAGCTCAACTAGATAAACCATCTAGCATTCTATCCACCAGCCTGAAGCATATTTCAGGGTCAAGCCAAGGGCTAGTGATGCCTCTTAGCCTCTTAATCATTAAAAGGCCTGAACAATGTGCGAGCTCCTATTATTCTTTTTTGTCTGCCTTTTCTCAATGATCACTCTAGTGAGAGCCAGCAATACCTCTCCTAGAAATTAAAAGAATTCCAATTTTCAACTACTAGAACTTCATCATTTTCATCTAAGTGCAAAATCACAAAGCTTTACATCCAGGATTAATCTCTTCAATCATTGAAAACTCCAGGCATTCTAGAACAGATCATATGGCTTCCTTTCCAATCTTAAGTAGCTCCACAGCACTAGCTTTTTGGAAGGAAGCATTTGAAATTTGATGATTATACTGTGGCCCTCAGTTGGATCTTGGCCCGATTTTGGTTATGACAACAATCCATATTGCACAAGATTTTGCTTCTCAAGATGTGCATCCTATGTCTTTGATACATATTCTCTTACATTAAAGCAAATTCTCTTACACTAAAGCAAAAGACAATTCTCTAATACCATTGAAAGTATAGCATTAACATCCGACTTGGTGTCATCATATAGAAAATTACCATAAACATGATGTGCTCAAATTATCAAGTGTTTAGTTAAGTGGTAGAAAATCTATGATGCTCAGGACCAGGACACAGTTGAAACTGAAGACATGTAAGCGTGTCTTATATAGATGCTTCACGGCTGCCATGGAATAGCATCAATTTTTTTCCCTATCTGGCACTATGTGGCAACGCGATGTTTCACATATACAGACCTCCTCTCAAGACCAACATACTCAAATGACCATACATGTCTAGGCTGGTTAGATAACAAAACCATTTACGAATGCTTGACTTTGTACAACGATGTTCATGTAAAAAGACATAATGGTCTTTTGTTTCCCGGAGGAAACCCTAGCTTGTGGTGCAATCTGACGAGTTTATAAGTTGTTATGTTCCTTTCCACATGCTCAATTCCATTCCCTAAAAATGTCTACACATAGCAACTATTTCTATGGTAGCATCATATAACTAGCTTCAGAAAGTAATATTTATGAAGAAACTTACAGTGACACAATTGACATCATAGATAGATCGCAAATTTAATTTGATTCGTTTCAATATAAATGATAAGATAATCAGACCTATAATTACGATAAAAAGATTTACTATTGTTTTTAATATAACTTGAAACCATATCCATACAATTTGAACACATGGTTGCGAAAGGATTATCTGAATGAAGCAAAGCAGGTATAAATTCCACACTCCCACTATCACCAGCTTGAAGAACGGAAACCTACAAAGAACAAGTTATAGCTGCTATGTCTTGTAACGGACTTGGAGTTCATCACTGTTCCAACACCAATAGCCAGGGAACAGAGACATTATAGAATGTAAATCACCATAGTCTTTACAATCGGTGAAATTACCATGGGATGACCCTCTATGTCAAATTTATATAGCAATCGTCCCTAAAATTCATGAAAGAAACAAAAGAACTGAAACTTCTCCCAACCTCTCCAGAAAATCATATAGCATTTCGACTTGTCACAATAATCCTTCAGGGTGTTATCCTTCTTTTTTTCAATTCAAGATTACAATCGATAAGAAAATAATCTCTTTTTTGCATTACAACAAATCCGGATTTTTGAAGCAGCGAACTCGAAACGAGTACAGCAAATTCTCACAAACAAGAAACAATTGCGAGAGCGTCCCGAAATTCACCTTCTCAGGATAATTTCATGGTAATTCCGGCAGCCAAGAATCAGAGGGAAAAGAGTGGAGAAGAGAAACCCTAGAATTGGATCTCCGAGGAAGTTGGGCGAGAAAAAGGAAGGAAACGGCAAGAAGTGAAGCAATGAGGAAATAAAGACGTACCTATCGTGCGGTGATTTCTTAGTGCTTCGTTGCGAACAGAGGGAGCGACAGCGAGCGAGCGAGGGAAGGAGAGAGATGGGGGGAGAGGGCCAAAGGATGCGGTTGGGGCTCTTCGGTTCAGGGTTAGGTTTCGGCTAGGGCAGCCGAGCGGCGATATTAAAGAAGAGCACGCGTCAGGCACGCCCGGCACTTGGCGGGTTGGAGCTGGTTGGTCAGGTAAGCGCCGTCCGAAGCGAACCGGCTGATCAGACCGGAAACTTATTTGGACCGCCGTGAACCGGTGGACTTGGGAAATTCATTTGGTTACCTAAAAATATAAATTTTTTTTCTCAAGTTGTACCTACAAGGCCAGTTCATTGACTAGCCCAAGAGACCTGCACAGGCCCAATATTTTTCCTTCCCATGAAACTCAAAGTACATGTGCTCTGCACGTGAGATGGAAGAAGCGGACTCCTACCTAGACTCCGTTGAGCACTTGCTGAGAGGAGTTTAGGGCTCGCCAGAGCCCCAGATTCATCTTATAAAATGCCTTTCCTCTTCCCTCTAATCATCTCACCTCAAATCCCCATTGATCGTTGGTGAAAATCCGTGGGATTGCCCTTGATT
Source organism: Phoenix dactylifera (assembly GCF_051530095.1). NCBI lineage: Eukaryota > Viridiplantae > Streptophyta > Magnoliopsida > Arecales > Arecaceae > Phoenix > Phoenix dactylifera. The sequence goes on from NC_143194.1 coordinate 26,091,807, forward strand.
TTCCCTTGAGTATTCTAATGAGCCACCGTCCGTTCTTGCTGGAAAAGAGGATCAAAGACTTCGCCCAAGATGAGGTATGGATTATATATCTTCTCTTCCTCTTCCGATCTTCTAATCGTCATTGCCACCCTATTAGGAGCCCGCAAGCCGCCGGATTTCAACAAACAAGGCTTTCCTTATTTTTTGTTTCTTTTTTCTTCTTCTTTTCATCCGGCCAATGACCGCCGGCTTGGAATGTCATTGTCGCTGCCACCAGGGGTTGCTGCCGCAGGGGTGGCCGACCCTAAAGCTCTCTTCCTTTCTTTCTTTTGAGAAGAAACCTCTATGGTTTCTCTCTTTTCCTCTCTCTTCTCTATATTTCTCTCTCCCCTCTTCTTTTCTCTTTCTCTCTCTAGATGTTTTGATGGCTTAGAGGAAGGGCCCCAACTATATGTAGACCAAATAAAATATAAGAGGGGTCTTGGGGTGGGATTATGCGATCAGAGGCCTCGGGTCAACATTGTGTGACTAGGGGTTTTGAGTCGGCAATCTTAAAACTAACTACTATTTCTTCCTGTAATTCCATACGACTAATCATGGTTGTTGTGATCATCTGGTGATGAAATTTAGCTCTTTAGATGAGCAATCGTCCAGGCAAGAAAGTATCGAGCTAGATATTTTGCCCCAAGTTAGTAAATTGAGAAACGGATCTGTTGGGGGGAAAAATGGACTACCCCACAAATATAATTAAAGCACCCAAATCCGACAGCAATCCGAGCTCATGCAGGCCGAGCCGAGCTCAGAATACCGAGCTGAGCTCATGCAGGCCGAGCCGAGCTCAGAAGGCCAAGCTCAGAAGGCCGAGCTCGTGCAGACCCAGCTCATGCAGGCCGAGCTCGTGCAGACCGAGCTCATACAGTCCGAGTCGAGCACAGAAGGCAAAGCTGACCTCAGAAGGCCGACCTCGTCGTCCACATGCTGCAGCCATGCTCTGCAGCAGCCTCACCGCACCGTACTTTGCTTGCCGGCCACGCCACGACCATCAACCAGGGACCATACCCTGCTACGACTGTCAACAATTAATGCACATGGTCTCCACGAATCTCCGGGTTACTCAAAATCTCAGACCATCTACGGCAACTCATCGACTCACTCAACTACGTCCGGTCACCCACAACAACTTATTGGCTCTAGTCTTGTCCTACGCGGCAATGCATTAATTCAAATAACCACACTCAATCATGACGGTAACTCATTTAATTCGTCCGGTCACATCACAGATAACCTTGTATCCCTCCTATAAAAGGAAAACCTCTCCCTCTTAGAAAAGGCAGAACTCTACAAAACTAAAGAGGATAATTTCTCTCCCCTTATACATTAGCTCCCTCTGACTTAAGCATTGGAGGGCCGGCGCCGGAAACCCCGGCCACCGGCTTTTTGCAGGTCCTCCGGAGGATGCCGCCCGCCGACATACCGCCGCCCACCAACTCTCGCCGGAGCTCCTCCTTCTCAGCCGACGGCCGCCCCCGGGTCCACTTTCCAGCAACATGATCGATGTTCGTTGTATTTAAGTTTGAGACGGATAGAGATAAGAATTTCCTACACAATCACTTATATGGATAATATATATTTTGGGTTTATGTATCGTTTGTCGCATAATTGCTGATTGATATATATATATATATATATATATATATATATATATATATATATATATATATATATATATATATATATATATATATATATATATATATATATATATATATATATATATATTAACATATCAAATATCGATGATTTTGCTTGCTTGAAATATATTTTTGGTTATTTCGAACATGATGCTGGTTATTTTAGAATTTGAGGGGGAAAATATAATATAAAATAATATTTTCTCTAGTATGGATGAAATTGAATAATTTGACAGCTAAATTAAAGGATTTGGACTAGATATGTTATGGATTGCTAGTTACGAGCTAAATCGTGACACATTAGTTTACCACTGTGAGCCGAAACATGAATATATCTTGTTTTGCCACCATGGGCCGAAGCGCAGACATATTTTAGTTTGCCACTGTGGGCTGAAGTATAGATATTTTAGTTTGCCACCATGGGTCGTAACGTAAAATTATAGTTTACCAATCATGAGCCAAAACGTTGCCGTGGATAGTCCAAATCAGAAAGATAATTAATGATCGAAAATCTAGATAATAATAGAAAATAAGATATATGAGGCAATTATTTAAATAAAGATTTTAGACTAATGTTATATCTAACATGTTTTTGTATGATTGATGATGTATATTTATATGTGCATATTTATATGAATTTATTTGAGCTATATTGAATAATTGATATGGGGTTTTTGATTTTGCGTGCATTTGGATATAGTTTATAGTTAAACTTTATTTTTAAATTTATTATATCTATATTGGTGTGATTGTGAAGGATTTTTACTGGGCTTTAAAACTCACACCACCTATTTTCTTTTTTTTTCAAAGTCATAGGATGCGTAGTCTTGGATGGATTGTGTGTAGAGTTCAAGCATGCGAGTTAATAATTAGTTTATTTTTTGATATCAAATAATATTTGAAAATTTTGTAATTGAACAAGTTTGATTGATTAATCATAATGAATTTATTTAGTTGGATTATTTGACGATTATCTATTGATTTAAATCTATGAAGTTATTTGAAAAGATTTTTTGCATACATATTCTCGTAAATATTGAAATGTGCATGAATATCTTTCCAAATTGATATTTGCATATATATCCTTATAAAATACTTATTTTGCATGTATACTCTTCTCTTTTTTTTTTGTATATGTACCCACACCATCTAACGTCGTCAAAAAATTAGTAGTTTAAAGTTAAAAATGACTAAAATATCTTTACTGGATAAATATGCAAAAAAAATATTTATAAGAGTATACATGCAAATAACAACTTTGTGAGGATATTCGTGTAATTTTACATATTTAGAAGGGTTTACATGTAAAAAATTCTAACTTTATTTTTTTATTTCAATTTGTTTTAACACTCGAATTTATCTAGTGTATGCTCCTTAATATTTTTTATTAAAATATTGCTCAAGAAAAGGATTGATTCGTTAATTAGATAATAAAAAGCGTTATGGAAGTTCTTTCAATCATTATAGAATTATTCTACTTTATTCTTCTTTATTTATAACAACCATTGTACCTTATTTTATCAAAATATAGCTTGTAATATTTATTAATATAGATGCATATATAAGAGCATGCATAAGAATATAAAAAAAAAGATTAGAATCTCTTAAAGGCATATGATAGATTGCAATAATCAAGCTTGCTTGCTACTGCTATACTCTTGGGTGGAAGAACAACATTAACTATCCCAAGTAAAATCATTGAAGGACTTTAGAACCCTTCAGACTTATTAACAACCTCTGCGGCTATATGCTAGAAAACCACTCCTTATATTATATACCTTAACCCACTTTTCTTTGGAGCTTCAATTTTCTAGAAGAAGAAATATCCGGTATATAGGGCCCATTTTGTCACAATAATATTAAATCGCCTACTAGCCTGTATATAAGAAATTTTCTAGCTCTAAAAGATAAATATTGCAAATCTTATACACTAAAAGATAATTATTGCAAATCCCTTACAATACTTTTCTTTAAATATTCATAAAGCTAAAAGCAGGACCTGACCATCTACATATAAAAAAGGATACAATGAAGGGTTGTCTATGGTGGTGGAAAAGGAAGTCGAGGAATGGTTTTAATTCCAAACGAAAAAGTGAAAGAGAGGGTCGAGAGAGATTAGAAAATTTCTAAAAGGATGTAGAGATATTAGTTTCCCATGATACTTATTAACTTATTACCTACTTCAAGGGTAAAAAGATGATTTTATAATTTTAATTAATTTTTAATTTAAATAAATATAATTTTGGCTGATGACGTCAGCTGAATCTCTATATCAAAGGTATTTATATAAAAATATTAATTTGTGAGAGCATGCACGTAAATATTGATTTGGAGGGTATTCATGTAAATTTCAATATTTAGAAGGGTATTTATGCAAAATCTAAGATTTTTTTTGCTTGTATACTCTCCTAAATATGTGAAATTGCATGAATACCCTCCAAAATTTCTATTTGCATGTATACCCTTTGTTGTGGTTCAAATTTGGCCCAAGGGTGACCATGCCGGTGGAATCGAGGGAGCCGTCGTTGGTCGAAAGGAGAAGACAGATGCCACCTCCTGCGCGACGGCCATGGACCTGCACAAAACCTTACCGGCATTTTCGGTAAGGGCTTTCCGACGATCAAGTTAGAATGAGATCAATTTGGTCCAACCAAAAAGAGTTATTTAGAAGTTACGTGACCGAGCTATTTATAGTTCCGAGTGGCCCAGGTGGCAGAGACACTGTCGCCCCTCATCATGAGGGGGTGTGGCCCTGAGCCGGATGGCGCGCAGCTTAGGCTGGTTGGTAGCGTGTAGTACTGCCCGTTCTTGAGAACGGTAGGGTATTGACAGTCGCGGCGGGGTATGGCCGAAGTAATCAAGGTGTTGTCTGACTGTTGAAGGCTGGCTATGGAGATGTGGCATGGTAGTATTGTAATGTATGGCCACGTAGGTGGGCGTAGGCGCGCACATTGGTGCGGTCGTTGGCGAGGTTGAGCCCGTTGAAAGGTCGCATCATATATTTGACGAGATCGGCTTGACGGGTGCTGTGAGTAGCTCGACTTTTCGGATTCTAAGGTGTGCTCGATGGAGCCCCTCGAGCTCGAGCCTAAGACCATTCAATATTATTGCTTGAGGTTGTTATACCATATTAACAGCATGAAGCTTGGATAACTATGAACTTGCCTTCATCTCATGATTGCATTATATTGAACACCACATCATCGATGTGCCTTTTTGTGTCTAGTCAACATCCAAGTGTTAGTGAGGCTTGCATAAGAGATTAATCTAATTAAAACTATACAGCTCAATCCAAACCTGTAATCGCATGATAACATGTGGCTGTAGTACAACGTTGAACAATCTCCACATGATCACAACCCAGTGATTGGATTATCACGACACTACATACATTCATTTCTCATCAATCAAGCTAAATGATTGCAATCAGTGGAAGCCCGTAAGAGCAAAAACTCTAACACCTTGGGCCTTGGGCCTCATCATAAATTTGGAGATGGGAAAGGACTATTCTTTATGTAGAGGTTACTTAGGCCCTGTTTGGGAGAGCTTTTGGAGGGCCAAAAAGCACTTTCTGGCGCTCCAAAAGTACTTTTAGGTAAAAAACGGTGTTTGATAAAATTTTGGAAAAGCTGTTTCAGCTTTTGAGGGAAGCTGAAAACAGCTTTTTGGCAGAAGCTCCATTTTGGAGCTTTCCGAAAACGCTGTTTTCAGCTTTGTCGGGAAGCTGTAATTTTTACCAAAATACCCCCATTCAAAAAAAAAAATTCCTCCCAAAAACCTCTCTCTCGCTGCCTGTTCCTCTTCCACCGAACCCCACTCCCTCTCCCCCGCCACCGCACCCTCTACTTCTCCCCCGCCGCCGCACCCCCTCCCTCTCCCACGGTGCGGAGGTGCCGAAGAAGAGGAAGACGGGTGGTCTTCCCCTTCCCACGGCGGCTGCCGGCCACGATTTCCACGTCATGGAAAGGGGAGGCGCCGAACAAGGAGGTCCCACGGTGGGGAGGTGCCGAAGAAGAGGAAGAAGAGGAAGAAGAAGGGGGCGCCCTCCCCCTTCCTACGGCCGCCGCTGGTTACGACCCACCCCCTCCCGCATCCGCCACGGCCCGGCCTCTTTCCGGCGCCGTCGGCCTCGCGGGAGGAGAGCTCTTCCCGGGGGGCCAGCCGTGGCCACCGAGACTGCCGCAGCACCGCCGGCCATGGCCCGGCCGCCTCCCGTGGCCCCCTTCCGGCACTGCCGGCCGTGCGGGAGGAGAAGAAAGGAGAACGGGGTAGAGGAAGGAAGGAGAAGAAGAGAAGAAAAAAAGAAAAGGAAAAGAAAAGGAAAAAAAAAAGAAGAAAAGGAAAGAAAAAAAAGAGAAAAAAAGAAAAGAAAAGAAAAGAAAAAAAGAATAAATAAATGCATAAATAAATATTTATATAAATGAATGAATGAATGAATAAATAAATAAGATAAAAAATTTACATTATTAATTATTTACACTAATAATTATAATATTTTATATCTTTATTATTGTATTATACTATAAATATAATATTATAATATATTATATCATAATACATTAATATGTTATGTTAAATAATTTAATATTATGTTATATTATGATAAATTAATTTATACTAATAATTATATTATTTTATATCTTTATTATTGTATTATACTATAAATATAATATATATTACATTATATCATAATACATTAATATGTTATATTAAATAATTTAATATTATGTTATATTATGAAAAATTAATTTACTCTAATAATTATATTACTATTATGCTAGCTATGCAATGTCATATTACTCTATTATAATAATATTATTTTACATTACAGTAATATTATACTATATCGTGTATTATGTATTAATATATGTTATATTTTATTAGGCTCTGTTGTATAATACCATGCAATGTCCTTTATGGTAATTTTGTCATACAAAAGTACTTTCTCAGTTTATTTACCAAACACATGTTAAAGTACCACAGCACTTTAGAATTATAGTTACCAAACAGCAAACAGCTTTTCATAAAAGCTCTACTTCAGACAGCTCTACTTCCAACAGCTCTACTTCCAACAGCTCTACTGCCAACAGCTCCCCCAAACAGGGCCTTACCCATTGGCAAAGTATTTAAAAAATCCATATTAACTTGCTAGACATTCAAAAGGTTACCTAAGTCTAGAAGGCAATCTTATTTTGGTCTTTTGGTGCATTCAGAGAATTTTTCAAAAAACTGGACAAGATTATCAAGTCTTTTGGAGCACCACATAACTGCTTGCCTTCCATATTGAGGTTGCTTCAAACGCAAGGCTCGGGTGCATGAATTTTGCTGAGGAGAGAGATTGCATTAATTATGACATTCATACCTACACCCGATCTTCTTGACATACTTGCTTTGATTGGCGATGGAGACCGAGTCTCCGCGTCTTCATTCACTCAAGGAACTATGCGTAGCTTTCTATATTTCCGCTCGTCATTTCCATCTCATCACATGAAGTGCAATAGAGTCCTAACCCCTGCTACTTGCTAGACCTTAGAGCTTGTTTTCTTGCTTGTGATTTGATTCGGATTTACAGCCCAAAAGCTTAAGCTATTAGGATAAAGACCGGTCCAGACTAATAAACTCATATAGCATCCACGTTTTCATTTGGATTGACTCCTACTCAAGTAAGGAGAGGCCCACCCATAGTCTGGTCCTACTCAGCTTTATTGGATCCTTCTCAACCCTAGTATCCTTTAATGAGGGCGCCCACATAACTAATAAGGTGGTGCATTTAATGGACCTGTCTCTAATATCACTTGGCACGTACTCACAATCTAAAAGCTTAAGCTTTTAGGTGGAGCATGCTAATAAATCTATATGGCAGTTCTTTTATTAGTTAATTTGGGACCATGACACTAGGCCATATATTCAAATGGACTCATCAATAGCCTATTTCGGATGTTTGATTGGCCCGAGGTAGGCTTGCAATGGATATCCTGAATAGTGCATGAAGCAAAAATTTGACTCAAAATAACTTCAGCCGAGCAGTCAAAGCCACTTAAACGAAGTGGGCTCCTACTCACCCTACTTACGCTAAACCAAACTTTCTCCATCATTGGCATTATTGAAAAGTTAATAACACTCGCAATTAATAAATGAAAGTGCAGAAAAGCATTGAAACATGAGACAGAACAGCTGTAAATCAATTATACATCCACGCTGGTATGATTGAAGTTTCCTTCTTTATCCTCCGATCGTAGTACAAATTAATTAAGAGTAGCAACAAAGTAATGCACGATGGCCAGATAAAACCAAGACGAGCCAAGGATGATACTCAAAACATATCTGTGGATTTTAATATGGGGCATGTTTGACTAACTCTTGCTGTAGATTTCTTTCTTAACATCATCAACATCCATGCTAGCTGAAATTTGGACGCAAATTTTTACTGATGGAGAGAATATTGGTCATCCTGACCTTAGGTTGCTCCGACCTTCTTAGCCTCGGTCTTGACTGAAGTGAATGACCTCGGTATTGGCCGACATGCCATTCTAATCAATTTTGTCTAGAAGTAATGCCAAAGGGTATTGAATGGGCTGCGATCATGGTCTTGGTAACGGTTACAATAGTAAAAACACGATCAATGCGATTATCGCTACCTATTTATCATGAATAGGCATTGCCATGCGGTAAATGCCTAATAGACCATGTACTGACACCGCTCTCATCTTATACATAGGGATGACAAGGGGATCCTTAGGTAAATAATACTGCGCTCCTTTACATTCATTCTTCTCTCTTTTTCACTGTTACTCTAGATATCTAACTTAAGCATTGGAACGTTCTCCACTGGAAACCTTAAGGTAAGTGGACTTCTTTTTTCTTTTTTTTTTTTGCTTAAGCGGGTTCTTCATACAGTATGTGTACGAATACACCCAATAAAATCAAAATACAATAGCTCACGGAGTGTCAGTGACAACTTTTCCTCTCCTGACCAAAGGATGTTCCCTGAGTGGTGGGCTGCGTAGGCAGCCATCAAGTCAACCGCCTCATTGGCTTCTCTGAATATATACTTAGCCTAAAAGGCCACCCCATCCCTCATCATCATCTCTATGTCCCGGATCAAGAGGTGGTCCGTGCTCTCACCCCTCGGCCCCCGTGAATCCACCCGATAATCGTGGCCGAGTCACCCTCCAGAATAATCGAATTGGCCTGTAGCACCACCCGCGTATGTCGAAAACCAGCGCAGACAGCTCGCAACTCTACCCCCGGAACCGACTTATCAAACAATTGGCAGCCACCTGCTGCCACCACCCTGGAGTGAGGGCCTCGTATAGCAAAATCTGCACCGCTCCGCGTACCTCCATCCAGCACCAACCCATCAAAGTTGACCTTGAGGAAGCTCGAAGGTGGGGGCTTCCAGGTGAAAAATACCGTCTGAGGAGCTGCCTGAGACGAGAGGGAACCCTAGGTATTTCGAGCTGTCAAAGGTCTATCTGAAGAGGGGGTGGGCTTGATCTCCGTAGCCTGTGTTCGAACAAACTCCGCAACAAACCTTGGTGACACCCTGCGCTCTTCGAAAGTACGAGCGTTCCTTGCCAGCTAGATCTGATGTGCTGTACAAATCGCTCTGATGGCCTCCTGACATGTCCACGAACTGGCCAACCATTGCCGTATCACTTGTAGAAATTGTAACCTCTCACTCCGAGCCTCCTGCGACAACCCTGCCCACTGCTATGTCGACCTCGCCATGTACACTGGAAAGCACATGGTCCACCGACTCCTCAACACCACATATTCCGCACTCTGCGGGAATCCCCCAGCCACGCCTGCTTAGCACTGCTTTCGTCGGAAGGAGGTCCTACATCACCTTTCATAAGAAGAGTGTTGCCCTCGGATGAAGCCCGGACCTCCAAATCCAAGTACAATCTGGCTCCGGCTCAAGCACCGGCTGGATAACACGGGAGAGATCTCCCAATCTAACACTGGTCCGGCACGAGGTACCCCAAATCCTGACACTAGCCCTGTATACCATGGTATCGGAAGGGACCGAATCCTCTTAGCTAGGTGTACCTCGAACAACTGTCGTAGTCTGGCCTCATCTCACTCTGCCCCTCCTGGTGCTAGAAGGTCGTACACTCGTAGCCCCTCCACTGCTTCAGTATCAACCATGGCCGGCCAACACCTCAGAAAAAGGGTACCATGCACTCACGGATCACCAGTCACATCGATGCTTCGTCCATCGCCTATCAGCCACCTAGTGTTTGCCGACGTAGTCGGCATGTACCTCCTGATCTCGCGCCACATAAAGAAAACTCGACGGCTACTCTGTGTCACCTCTGATCCCCCTCGACCATATCTAGCTGCCATAACCTGACGCCAGAGCCCGTGTGGCTCTAACATGAACCGAACTGCATGCTGAGCAATGAAAGCCTCGCGTCTCTCCAGGAGGGATTGCACCCCTAGACTACCGTCATTGGTGGGGAGGTAGATCTGCTCCCAGGCCACCAGATGCACCCCCGATAGTAAGCAGACTTCTTTGCTGGTCAATTCTATCTTCCTCTTCGGTTCCAGCCGATCTCAACATATCTTGATTCTAGCCGACCTCAGCATACTTCGGGAGACCGATCTCAACCCAGAGTCATCGCCGAAACACTTATTACCTCCATGAGTTGCCACCGTAAAGACGCGCCAGGATTCTACACGCACAAGACGCCAAGTACTGAACCGAAACCATGCCAAGCGCAGCTCATATAGCTTATACCAGACCCAATTTTTTGTATCTTGGACCTAGCCCTGTAGTAAGCACAAGGTTACATAGATCTGAGTTCAGTGAAACAGGAAAAAGACGAAAGAGAGAGCTCCCTCTCATCTCTCGCTTTTACGCCTTCGCCTGTGAGCTGTAAAACAGTCCAAAAGCATGTGATCTCGTACGTATCTCATGTGGGACGCTTTTAGGATTTCTCCGTATCCAGAAGGAGTGTTTGTCCTTATTATCAGACTCAGGATGCCCCCGTCCAATTAATATGACATTAATACCCGTAATATTAATTTGTAGAAAGCACATACTAAATGCAATGGGAGCCCACGAAAAAGAATTCAATGCGAGGGTATTTTAGTCATAATGGACTATTTCCTCTTCCCGGAAACGCCAAATCCCCGCGGGCTGACGGGAATCCGGCAGGCGAAGTACAGGACGGATACAGACAAACTATACGAGGTTGCTTGCAGTGTTCCCGAAGTTGCATATTAGTTAACGTAGTCCTGCACACTGGAACCCACCGTGCCTCAGAAGACAAAAACAAAAGACCCTGGTCCACGAAATACAGAGACATGGACGAGTCGCAGCGTCCGGAGGAGCAACAGAGGTGGCTGTAGTCGATAACGTGACAAGGCACACCAAAGTGTAGTACCATAGAACCATGAAAAGGGCAGGCTATATTAATCTTTAGGATCCTCTCTTTTCCTGAACTCCACTGCAAAAGAAGCTGCTTCCCTTTGGCAGCATATCTTTGTTTGTGAATTTTTCTACTATTTTATGGTGGAAGAGAGAAGGGGGAGTAGAGGAAGAGGAAATATAAGAGAAGGGACGGGAGGAGGGAGCATTCGTTCACATTGGAAAGCAGTGGGTTTTCTCCTCTCCTTTTGTTTTGTGCGGGTGGTGGGGTAGAGGAGCTCCATTCAGTCCAATAAAGGGGCTGAGGAGAGGTTAGAGCTGCCGCCCCATGGATTAGGCCAAGCCTTATCCTCATGATATCGCAATGGAGAGCATATGAGAGTCAAATTTAAAAAAAGAGTATAAGCTTTTGCCAGTGCATGGTGTGGGAGCAACTCCTGCCGCTCTCTTGGCCCGCTGATTGGACTGAAGGGAGCTCCATATCCATTCACCGCTCTTTTTGATTTGGTTTTTCTTCACTTTTTGTTTCCTTTTAGCCCCTTTTTTTTATGTTTTTTAGTGATGTTTTCCTGATGACTGTCCTGGTCCTACATGTTTTGTTCATGGCTCGGAAAAACCGAGATGGAAGTATGATAGCTTCAGGTTGTTTTGTTCATGCAGGTACACAAGACGAGGTGCCAGAGCTAAAGTGGCCTCCAGATAAATGGACGAGAAGGCCATTCTCGGTCCGGGGCCTCGGCCCCTCGGATTTTTCAGGAACAAAGAGTGCTGATGCTGATCTCCTAGCTTGCTCGTCTGTTCCTTTATTTGGTAGGCCTCATGGTTGGGCTTGCATTTGCTTCACCGTTGGGGCTTCCCTCCTTTTCTCGGGAAAAAAGAAACAAGAAGATGGGACAAGAAGTCCTTGACTTGTTGCCAAGGTGATGTTTGCTTGAAGGATCAAGAGAATAACTTCTCCACATCCTGTTGTAATAGAGAGAGAGAGAGAGAGAGAGAGAGAGAGAGAGAGACTGCACATACATGCAGTTGTAGAGTTTGTCACAGGAAGAAGAGACAACTCATTATGATTACTCCCAAAGCGCAATACCAAGTGTTCGTTGTCTAATGTTTCAACTTCTAACATTCCTTTTCCAGTGTCCCCTTCGTGGAGACCTACAAATATGAAGGCAATTGATTGGAATTTTTGCTTCAGGGCCATTTAGGGTTTGCGATATTTCTAAAAGATGCTGCGATGAATCAGACCATGTTAGCCCACTGTATGGTTTTGCACTTGGCTTGTTTTATCCAGGTGCTAGAGTTCATTAGAAGGGCGTGCTGGGTACATGCCAAATAAGTGGTCCATGAGTGCCTTTTAAACCTCTCGAGCCAGATGTGAGAGTGGATGACTTGTGCTTCCAAAGGGACATCACATGGTGTTGCGTGGCCAGCTCAATGGTGAGCATTGTCGGTTCGCATTAATGCAGGACTAGCAAAGTAAACCGTGTCAAATTTTTGAGCCATGTAATTGAGGCAAGGATCCAAGTTGGACAATAACAAGTTGATATAAATTTTTTTTCATATTAGCCTGATCCAATTTAAACCCCTTCTAAATCACCTCTGTCTTTCCAGGCTTGATCCAAAATACCAAATCACCTAAGCTACATTAGAACCAGGTTAGACTTTGGTTCGCCAGACCCTAACCTGATTGCTGCTATACCAACGACGTAACAGAGTCACGATTGCCAGCGAGAGCTGAAACTGTTTCTCCTCTCAAATGAATGATTGATTGGATCGAGGTTTTAGTTTTTGATGGTTTTCGCAATCTTGATTGCTGAAGCTAGCACGTCGCTTTTTTCTACGGGCTGGTATGTCTGATCCGTTCTGGCCACAAAAGTAAGTCCTCGTTCGGCTTGGAACGCTGCAAAGCTGCCACACCCTTCGGATCACACTCCGGAGCCCTCCAAGAAATTTCGGCTTTTTGCGCGGTAGAAAGAAATTTCCACTTTTTGGATAAAACCAAGTCGAGACGGCCAGGGCAATTTTAAATGAGTGAAAAGAACCTCTCTATCGCTCTCTCTCTCTCTCTCTCCCTCTAATTCCGAGCTAACCACATCGGCTAACCTCTTACGACATATTTGGCTTGTTAAAAGGGGATAGAGAAAAGTACAGTACGGAAATACTTTACATTTGGCTAGAACTTTCAAAAAAAACTAACATTCTTAAATTTTATAGAAAAAAAATCCCGTGTGATACATGGAAACATCCTATTTTCACCGGTTAGAAATTAAGTTTTTGGGTAGAATAATGTAAGAATTTTTTTTTATTAAGAGTATAACGGGTATTTTACATAATTTTACAGGAAACTAGATGCTCAACCAAAATAAGCCACTCTAAAATATGTTACTTTTTCATGATCAACTAAACCTACAAAAATTATTTTTTCATGCATCATATATCGAAGCATCATCTTTTCAAAAAATATATTTTAGTGAGAAAAAATTCTTCCCACGAACCAAACGAGTCCTTAGTTCTTGCAACATGAACTCTATTAACGACAACAAAAGTAAATACATCCTTTAAATCCAATATTGGATTCTTGTTCCCAAAAAAACAAAAAAAAAAATCCATTAATGGTTTCTCTTCTGGCTTTAAGAACCGTGGATGGCAGAAGACTACTTTTGCATGGCCCTCAACTGCCTTGCTCGCATCACCTTATACACACGCCTCTCAAAGTCAGATGGCACATAGCTAGAGTTTTCTAGCGGATTTACATCCAAGGCAGGCCCAACCTTTAAGCAACTTAGGCGATCGCCTAAAGCTCCGGCCCAAAGAAGACCCACCGCAAGAAAAGTCTCAAAGATAAAATGGAAAAGAAAAAGGGCCCCTCTGTGAGTTCGCCTTAGACCGGCCCACTGCAGGAAAGGTCTCAAATACAAAATGGGCTTAGACCTCCAAATATATTGGGCCGCTCCTGCTTACGCCATGCCTGCCTTGCATCTTCAAATCCAAATAGAGCAACCATGGGCGATTCACCTTGACTGTGAGGGCATCATATGGGATAGGAGGTGCATCCTCATCTTGCTCCCAGGCATCATATAGCTAGCCTGTCACCGTGTTTGCCGAATTATTAGGTAACGTGCGGTGAAAGTACGATATAATATCCCTAATTTAGTTATTCTGGATCCCCTCTGGTCGAGATGTGTAGACTTCTTATGTGGTCATAGAGGGATTGGTTTTGGTGCACAATAAGGACCTCATGTTATAGGTGGGACCATGAATGAGGCTATTGCTGTTTTCTAAGTGGCCTTCCACCAACATTCCGAGATTATCTACCACAATTGGAATACCATAACTGGTCCTATTTGATTTATTTTGACATAGCAATTCTAACACAGCGCAGGAATCCCAGAGAAAAAAAACATTCCGCAAAAGATATGCATTTCTCGTATTGCATACATCGTTGGTACTTAGTACCTAACAAGGCACAAGCAGTCATTGAAACAAAGACTAAGATCTCGTTTAGCTCGCGAAAAAGGAAAGAAAAGTGTAGTTAACGAAAAAAATAAAGAAAGACCTCTTATTTGATTAGAGTTTTCAAAAAAAAAATTCCTATATTTCATAGAAAAGAAAAATTCCACGCCATTATTCAAAGTATCTCTCACTCAAGGACCGGAGAGTTCGACCAAAACCAACTCCTACGAGTTCTATGATCTGTCATTAGCAGGATAGGTGAAACCGTCCCGAACTGGACGGTTCCAGCCATCCCAAGCCGTATCGGTAGTTCATCAATATGGTTCTAGCAATGGAAACAAAACCCGTTTAACAGAGTCGAACAAGGAGAAGAAAAGAGAGAGAGCAAGCAAGGGAGGGAGAGAAAGAGGGCAGGATGCCGGCATAGGCCGTCGGAGGCCGAACTCGGCCGCGGGAAACGAGGCCGCGGTCGCTTTTCCTGTTTCAAACGAAACATGGTTCAGCCGCGACCTTAAAAAAATTTACGATTTTTAAGTGAAGTAGACAAATCGAGATCTAGCCGCAGGCCGCGATAGAGGCCGACCTCCGCCAGCATTTGCCACCCTCCATCATGCTCCCTCCTTCTCTCTCCTATCTCTCTCTTTTCTCTCTTCCACAATCTACGTATTGTCTCCTTCGTTGGTATAGGCTCGACACGGCCCGAACCGATTCATGCCACCGGAGAATCGGTCCGGTACCGATTCCGCCGATCTTGATTATTATTTTATAGATTAATAGAAACGATTCATAGTGGCAATCCAAAAATCAGCAGCAACAACTCTAGATTACGTTCTTGGACAGTACATTTCTGAATATTAAAATTTATTATCTTAAAAATATTACAATATAGATAATTATAACGTTGGTAGATATCTTATTCTTAGTCTTAAAAACAACCCAAAGACCGTGTTGAGACTCGACGCTAAACTTCGTCGTACGCGACGATCTACGTAACCGGGGGGGATAGAGTCTGAAGTCCATAAGAAGGCCTTTTCCCGGAACCAACCGCTGGAGTTCTCTCATCACACCAGAGTTCTTGTGATCCTCTGCAGTTGACGGCCGACTTCGTGAAAAAAAAAAAATAAGCGACACGGTTTTTGAGGTCGTACGCATTGCACCTGCCCGGTGGCCTTCGCCTTCCGTGGTTTGAGGAAAACATTTGGTCCGGAGTCCCAAAGTCCGAATCCATTGGCTGGCCCGCGGAGGACGTACCGTGGTGGTACAAGTGAGAGATGAAAGCAGTACAAATAAAATAATATACCTCAATTTATCTTAAAAGGTTTGCAGGAGAAGTACTGTTTTTTCCCAAACGATTAGTTTAGGCACGGTCACTGGGTCCAATGCGAACGACGGAGCAAGTTGCAACCATTTGAGGGTATAGCGATTGGTTTGGTTAGGTGCTTAAAAGGAAAGCAAAAAACCAACAGGAGCTTAATATTCACTGAGCACCCTTTTGTCTCCCAAATAATTTTAATCTACTCATTTTTATGATTTAAGTTAAGGGGGACATCTATTCGTCACTAATTATGTGAAATGATTAGACCTCTCTCCTTGGAATAGATTATAAACTCTCCATTTGACTATTGGTTTTTAGGTTCATAATACTTCTTATTGGTCTAGAAAGTTAGAATAAGCGGTGCATGGCAATCTTCATAGTTATGAAAATCTTTGACTGACAATCTATCAAAATTTGAAACTTTTCTAGAAATATTTCCGCTTGGACTGGTGAAGAGTTCACTTGCATAGGGATCCGCATGTCCATCTATTTAAGCATGACATGGTTTCAATACCTGATTTTTGAGATTGTGTGGGGTTATATGGTTGATTCTCATTGCCAACGCAGTTCATTCTTAGCTTCAAGCATGATTTATCCATATGAAAGGCAACTCTTCCATATTAGATTTTGATGGGGGGCAAAACGGATTGTCCTACCCCAGCGTGGGATCATCCCATTCCGACCAAGCAGACCTTAGCGCCGAGCAAGCCGGACCTCGGACCTCGCCGAAGGCTGAGCTGACCTCGACCCCTTCCCACAAATCAAGTCGCTACCACGACTTGCAGAAATCTTCTCTGATGACATAATGACGTCCCAAACCTAAGATCGGGGCGACCTGCAGTATCGACCAAGAGGCCCCGTCGATCGTTCGCAGGTATCTTTGACGACGCGCCCCGACCCGAGCTCGAGGCACTAAGTATCTTCGACGACACGCCCCCGACCCAAGCTTGAGGTGCGAGATATCTACGACGACACCATCGACCGCAGGCAATGGCCCCCCGATCTGAGTGGGGGTGCCTTATAGAGTCAATTAAGAGCCGAAGAGGCCCCATCGACCGCAGGTAATGGCGTTCCGATCTGAGTGGGGATGCCCAGTAGAGTCAATTAAGAGCCGAAGAGGCCCCATCGACCGCAGGTAATGGCACCCCGATCTGAGTGGGTGCGCCCTGCAGAGTCAACTAAGAGTCGAGGAGGCTGGGCTGACCTCAGAGTCCGCCGAGTCGATCTTACCAAATATATATCGCGGCCCCCAAGTCAGCTCATCCTCAGTACTCACCAAGCTGACTTCGCCAAGTATACGCTACGGCCTCCAACATGTAGTCATGCAGAATTTCAGCAACCTAGTTGATTTCTAATTTTAATTTTTAATGAGATTAGATCTCATACCTTTTTGCTTTGAGAACTTTGATGATGCCTTGATCACCTTGTATAGCCGCATACGTGTCCGGCCTCTACGGATAGTCAACATGAAGCTCTAGGAAGATCCACAACTGCAGGAGTGCTAGCTCGTGCAGACGTGCTGCAGTGGCTGAACTTTCTCCCTTGAAGCACTCAACTTTTGATTCTTTTTCGAGAGGATGAAGGATGGAGATGAAGGAGAAGAAGGAGGAGAGAAGGTGGCTGGCTCTTAGAATTTTTTCAGAATTTAGAACCCTTTCTAAAGACCATCTCTGCAAACCCTAAGTGTGGGGGTCCTTTTATAGCCAAAAGATCCCCCACGCCTCACACCTCTTTTGGTCAACGAATTTGGCTGATAAAATTCCCAAAAAATTTTGGTGAATCGGCAGCTAAGAGATGAACAAATTCACTTTTTAATCTTATGCCAAGAATCCCTAAAAATCAGGGGGTTATTGCGCCCCAAACTTCAGCTGCACGCCACCCTGCTTGATGCGTCATGCAGTCCCTACAAATTAGGAATTTGATTCCTATCTTTTTAGGAATATTTGAGGCGCCATATTTTTTTGAAAAATAGCCCCACGCCTCCTCTTTCCTCACGCCAAAAATTGGCCAAAAATAAAGAGGATAGGCACCACTGCTTTTAGGGATAAGGATGAGGTGTCTTTCTTCTCCAAGAAAGAAAGTTAGGGTCCTAAATTTTAGGAATTCTTCTCCATAATAAATTCTGATTATTTGGACTCTTAATCCTCATCAAATAAGGACTCTTAATTGACTTGAGTCAATCCCAATCCAATTGGGTCAAGTCCGATCAATTAGGTTATGCCCAATCGGCTCGGGTCGAACCCGATCGAATTAGGTCAAATCCTAATTTAGCCTAAATTGAATCTAATTTAGTTTGGCTAAATTAAAGTCCAATAATTCAATCAAATTGAATTTATTAGTAATCCAATTACTAATTAATCCTCCAATAATTCAATAATTATTTTAATACAACTTTTGCTTAGGATAATTTGTCAATCGAATTGACCAAATTATCCATGAATGATTCTTAATCATCAATCAGCCATTTGATCAACCTAGAAACTTCTATGCGTGTGACCCCATAGGTTCGAATTTAAGCCAGTAGCACAAGAACAACTTCTTGTACTAATCGAAATGACCATCTAGCAATGGTATCCGACATCCGGATAAGCCGAATGATTGCAAAGCAACATTCAAGAACCTTTGGACTATGGTTACCGTATAATTTATCCCTTGACTCCTAAATGCCAGGATGACTTCAGAGTTCTGTCAACTCTGTAATAAGTGCATCCATGATGTGATTCAACTTTAGAAATCCTGTGACTCCTCACAAGGATTACCCCGGCCAAGATTTTGCTAAATTGAACACAAGGCATTATCTCCTGTTTGCAGGAGGGGTCAATTCCATCTTTACTCACAACTGACTACGCAAGTACTTGACTGTACCCAGTGACCTTCCGTCACTGAATTAAAAATTCAGATAGTTCGGTACCAAAGTACAGTGAGTTGCTTGCTAGTCACAGATTGCGGTCTCAGGTCAGAGGGCCAAACTTATACACATATCCACTCGGAACATCTCTAGACAGTAGAGCATTCCGGAATTAGTCACGTTCAGTGAAATATACTCCTACACTTCACCTATGTGATATATCAGTGTCTCCACACTCCTTGGTTAAGAGGACAACCAACGTATATATCACACAATGACCTAATCTCGATAATTTTGTCGTCCTAGTAACAACATATAATTTGATCGCGAATAGTTTTAAAGACTTGAAGATAAATCCTCCTTTATCATAAAACAAGTCTTAAGGACTTCATCATATAAAAGTTCATTTGAAGATGTACAATAAAATGATGAATAATGCCAAATAACACTTTATTAATTTGTCAATTCATTTACAAAATCAATCATCAACATGCTGATGATTGACATTTAGGATACAATTCCCAACACTTACTGCCAAGGGTCATACCTTGTCACCTCTGTCAACACTATGTCGTTCACAAGAACGGCCTACACTGTGTGCCTCAAGCAAGCCCTGCCTACACATCACCTGGCTAAAGCCATCTCCTCCCATGATGAGGATGGACCATACCCCGCCATCTGGGCACTTCTGCGAGGACTATAAATAGCCCATATCAGGTAATGCCTGAGACCTTTTTTTGGACCAACTAAGATCCACCCTAACTTAAGCATCGGAGGGCTCTCACCGGAATCCACCGATGAGGCTTCGTGTAGGTACACCATCGCACAGGAGGTGACACCCTTTCTCCATCCCGACTAGCGGCTCCTCCGACTCCTCCGGCTTGCTCACCCTCAGGTTAGATTTCAACCACAACATTTGGTGCTAGTGTTGGGGAGAAGAGGGGGTCCCGGACTTAGTCCGTCATCGATTGAGTAGTAGAAAGGATTATGCCTTATAAGGAGGGGCACACCCCCTTCCTTAGAGAGGCGCCTTTTAAAAGGCAAAGCCGCGAGAAGAATATTGCCTTCAAAGGCGGCATACATGTGCCCTTCTCCAAAGCGGACAATATTTCTCGTTGAGACACAACCCTTTTTTCTGCTCTAACAGATTTGTGTTTAAATATATTTTATAAATTTTACGGAACGAATTTTAGCAATATATATCATAAATGTGACGAGAGCACTTGTCTTCAATTCATATCAAATAAATTAAATTTGTTCTATTATAATACATCATGATTCAGTATTTTGGTATAATAGATTATTTGTATTTTTATTTCAATTGAGATTGAAATTAGTTGGTCTATATTGGTCATTTGTCATCATTACTTGGTGCAAGAATCCTTGAATTTTACCGAGTTTAAATCAAATGGAAGAGATCTTTGTGATTACAATTATGTAAAAAATGAAATAAATTATAATCTAGTATGCATCCAATCTGTCCTGAGTAGACCATAGATCATTAACTATTTTTTTGAGTTTTTTTATAAATTATTTGTTGAGATATACTAGTGATACATGATACAATATGGGGTGAAACATATATCTACGAGACTTGATATATAATAATTGATTCTTTTAATTTAAATTTGTGATTACTAAATTACAAGCACATGAAAGCACAAATGGAGCTTTATATCTAAAATATTTTCAGTAAAATAAAAAAATTAAAAATAGAAAATAGTAATCTTTATAGTTTTATTCATATTTCCACTTAAAGTTTGGTTTTTTTTAATTTGGGAAAAAGACCAATGCACGTAAAAACATACAGAATTAGAAATTGATTTTTATGTTATTCTATGGAACATAAGAATTTAATGAAGGAATAGGAAGAAAATCAGTGATCTTAACTTATAATAAATAGATGTCATGAGTGTTTATGGTCTCATCGAGCTGGATTGTTGTATTACTGCATTTAAACATAAAAGAGTGTTTATGATGGCATTACTTAGATTGTAATTCTGCATTGAGACATAAAGAATGTTACAATAAGGTGCATGCACACGAATATACGCCTGCATATGACAGAGAGACAAGTGTGCATTTTATCAGAAAAAAATAATAATGATGTAGAAAGTATTGGTTACGAACCATTCTATTTTGTTAAGTATTCTATTTTTCTGTGATAGTTGCTGTAAAAATTCACGTCTTGCAAATATATAATAATCAATGAAAAATGGTCTGGTCGCAAATAAATCTTTCACGTCTCGAGTTATTTATAGCAATAGATTTAGAGTCCACGCAGTTACCGTCCATGTACTTGTGGTTGTATCTATCCATTTCAGACATGCCTATTAATATTGCTATACCAAGGAGGAAAACAGAAGTCCATATCCACGTGGCTGCACAAACAACATAAAGCGAAAAAACAAAAAAGGAAAGGCGAAGGCAACGAGAGTAAATGGAGGATATCTCCATGCGACAGCAAGTGTCAGCTGGCATCCTCCAAGTGGGCCCGCCATCTCGGTAGCCCAGAGAACTTATGCATAGATATCTCCATGCAGGATTTATAGATCCCGCCGTCCACGATCCCCTAGAAGCGATCAACCCAAATCCCGCATAGACGGAAGCAGCGGCCTGTCCGCACACGAGATTTGAGCGTGACGGAGGCGCGTAAGAAAACCAGCGGCCCGTCCCGACGGGCGCCCACGGTCCCCGGGCAAAACCACGTATCCGGAAACCGGCCCTTGGGGGGCGGCAGCACCCCCTGTACGAATCCGAGAAAACGGGGAGTTTTTTGGGGGCCTCATTTTGCGGGCGCCCGCAGCGCCCGATTTCTCCCCGCTCTCCGCTCCTGGAGATGTGGCGATTCGGCGGACCCTCGCCACCTCAGTGTGGGCGCCACGCGCCGCCTTTCTATTTCTCCACGCCCTCATCCCCTCTCACCCTTCACTGCCTCTCTTTTAAGTTTAATTCCACCCCGTTGCATTAGATTCCGTAATTGTATCAAATGTTAAGGGTGATTTTGGATTAAAGGGGGGGGGGGATTTGGACCCCAACTTTCTTTTTGGAACTAAACCGCTTTCCAACCCTTCGTAAACCGCTGGCCACTTAGCAAAACCCACGGCTCCGCCTCCCGATGCTTTATAAACGCCCCCTATTCCCCCCACCTCTCGCCCCACGTCCCATCCCGATAACTATTCTGGTCTCCAGGGTTTCCTCTTCCATTCCCTTGTTGCATTTGGTGTCGAGAGGGGATCGCCACCGTCCGTCCGCCAGGCATGAGGATGAGCTGCAACGGGTGCCGGGTACTCCGGAAGGGATGCAACGACAGCTGCACCATCCGACCCTGCCTCCAGTGGATCAAGAGCCCCGAGGCCCAGGCCAATGCCACCGTCTTCCTCGCCAAGTTCTACGGCCGCGCTGGCCTCATGAACCTCATCAACGCCGGCCCCGACCACCTCCGCCCTGGTCCGTATTCCCTTCATATCTCCCTCCTCTTCTTTTTTTGTTCTTTCGTGAAATTTTGGATCCAATTTGGACTCAGCGCTTTTGCGGTTGTGCTTGCTTTATCTATCTCAGCTATATTCCGCTCGCTGCTGTACGAAGCCTGCGGCCGGATCGTGAACCCGATCTACGGCTCGGTCGGGCTGCTCTGGTCCGGAAACTGGTCGCTCTGCCAGGCCGCCGTGGAGAACGTCCTCCGGGGCGAGCCTATCGTCCAGATCTCCTCTGACTCCGCCGCTGCCGTCCCGCCCACCAAGGCCCACGACATCCGCCACGTGGCGAAGAAAGCCGATGCCGCCGCGGAGCTCCACAAGGTCGCCCAGCTCCGCCCCCGCTTCAAGCGCTCCGGCCACGACATCAAGCCCAAGGCCATGCCCGACTTCATCGCCGCCGAGCCGGGCGGGGGCGACCCGGCCGTGGTCTGGGCCGGGATCACCTGCGCGGTCGAGCCGCCGGCGAACGGGGGGGAGAGCCGGGAGAACGGGAGCGTGTTCTCGGTGGAGTCGGTGGAGGGGTCGCACGTGAGCCAGGCTGAGCCGCACGAGAGCGGGGCCGAGGCGGAGGTGGTCGGGCTGGATCTGACCCTGGGGCTCCGGCCGGCCGAGGAAAGGCGGGTCGAGGTGGCCTCTCCGGGAGCTGACGCGTGTCGCGTGGAGCTGGGGCTTGGTCTCTTCTCTTGAACTGATGATGGCTGCATGCACCCATACAACAGCCAGAAGCCGATAGCTCGTAGTGTCGCGGGGCGTGGCAATTTTGTCTTTCTCAATTTTTCTTCTTTTCTTTTGCATCTGTAAACAAATCCGCTGTAATAGGGTCTTTGTTCTCTTCTATTCTCTCTCCTCTGTGACAGTCTTTTCTTGAACTTTTCTCGGCTTTAAACTTGCAACTCTGTCGTCGTTGTATAGTGTTTTATGTTGTTATTTTCATAAAAAACAACATTTGCCAAATATTTCCATCATTGTGATCACTGTTCTTTTTAAAATTTATAAGTATTATTATTATTAGCGGCGCGGTGCATCTCGTCCACTTATTTATCGATAACGTGCGGTGTGATACTATGAATGAACGGGGAATGACCGAAATAGCTGGGTTCTTCCGAAATTGGTTCGTGCCAGTTATTTTCTATGATTTTTTAAGCTCCTTGACTTCTCCATGTGAGGTGAAAGTGGAAATAAAGAAAGTCTTATTGTATAAATTATACTGTGTATATTTATCAAAAGTAACGTTAGAATTTGCTTTTATTGGGGGAGAGCTCGCCGTCATTCTCTGCGAAGGACGTGGAACACAGAAAAGGAACGAGGGAGGGAGGGAGGGAGAGCCAAGGCAGGACAAAGGCTTTTTCCGATAATACCATGAAGTGTGGCAGTGCGGCTGGAGAAAGATTTTCCGAGCAAGCATCAAAGATTCTGGGATGGGAGCGATATAAAAGCTTCCGCCCTAATAATGAAGAGGGAGACAAGTGAAGCAGGCTTCTTTGTTTTCCGGGAGAAGAAACAAGAAAAATGCTGAAGGATAAGACCATAGAGGGGAAGACCATGGGGGATAAAATGATATGCTTGAAATTGTAACAATTGGTTCTATTCTCCAGGTGTGGTTCTGTTCCTGTGCAACTCAGCAGGTTATCGCGGACTTACTGTCCAAAAATTCAAAGGGTCGGATGAAAGATTTCATTAATTCCCATGGCACTTTTTTTTAATTAGTTGATATTAAACTATGATAACCTTCCGCACTCAATTTTGTGATGCTTTCATCACAGTTGGCTCTTCCTTAGCCTGGATCCCAATTGAACCCACAAGTCCTCCACGGCTCTTGTATCAAGTAAGGGGTCTACATGACTAATAAAACTTATAACACATATTGGATCCGATAATAGCACCTTTTGTTATAAACTTATAGTCGAAAAGCATAAGTTGTTGGGCGAAGAATCAGCCTAGGCTAATAAACTACTGTGGCACTCTTTTTATTAATTGATGTGGGATTATGGCGAGGGCTTCTTGTGCTCCTCCAAATCATGCATATGCTTGGTGAATAGGGAATAAAGTCTAAGATTTTTTTAAGTTAAAAGTAACTTTTTCAATAGGAAGGATGAGGAAAAATTTCTCGCTTTTCAAGTTTTTCTTTTTGGTTTTATATCTATATTATTGAGATGGAGTGAATTTAGTAACCTAAAAAAGCTAGTGAAAATAAAGATCGTTTCGATTATAATTGTGAAACTGAAAAAAAAGGGAGGTCCAAGGAACTCGATTTCTTGAGAAACAAATTTACGTATTACCGGTCGGCATGGAGATAAGATAAGAAGCACATTGCCATAGAAATTTGTTTTTGTCCTGGCGCTATGCATGTTAGAGAGTAGTTAGCTTTTAAGTAAGCAGCACTTGTATCATTTAGAAATTTTATATAGATTACAGAGCTGATATGGATCATCCCAATTGCCCTCTGATGCTCTAGCATTGTTTGGGATGTTACATACATGAGCAAAGAAAAATCCTGCACCAGTCGACTTTTAATTAGCAAGAGATCTTTGTGTCGCTAATCTATTTCCATGTGCAAAGTTGTTTAAAGAAAAGGTTCATCTCTACTATTTACTTAGGAGCAGAGTTGTTACTCCAAAAGTTTGCCCCCCTCCCCCCACCTTTTCTTGAAAGGCACACGCATTGCACGTTTGTTAAGTTTTGTCTTACAACTAAAATCATGCTTAGTAACTTTAACTTCCAATATGCAAGGCATGTCTTCTGAAAGTTTACAAACTTAATCTGGAAAATGACCTTTCATATAAAAACATATTTTTGAAAAACAAAATGATCCTAAGATTCAAGAATATGACTTTTTTTTAATAACCTATACATTTTTACATAGCACTTATATTTTGCTTTCTTAAGATTAGATAAAACAATATTAGACCGACAAATTTTGCAATGTTAATAGAATGGGGCATAATATCGCATTTACTTATTTAAAGTGTACGATCGACTTATGATTATTATTATGTTGACACTTTTTTAATTGCAAACTTAATGGCTAACGTCAGAATTGAAATATTTCTTGCTACAAAAGAGCTATTTAGTGTAATAAAAGGAGATGATTCTATCGACCGACCACAATTATAAGGCACTACAACTAATACATTGTAGGTGAAAGCCAGTTGGTTGTACTAGATGCTATACTTGAAAAAAGAAATCAACCATTCTACTACAATAAAGTTGTTAAGTAATATTCAATTAGTTTTGCATGCATATAATTAAACTGTAACTAAAGAATATATAAGTAATCATTGTATGTGAATACATTGTATCGCTTACAAAAAGACTCTCAAAAGGGATTGATTACCTAATACACGCACAAATCCTTTTATTATATGAATTACTTGTTTTATTTTGACTAAAATTAAATATGTTATATTGAAGACTAAGAAAAAGAACCATTATTAGTTCAATCTTGATCTATCAAACTAGACATTCCATCATTGCAACCATGTTTCATCATAATTAAATTGTAGATGATCCCCTCTTCCAATATAACTTGCAATCTTTTTGATTAGACAAATAACTTGTCTTAAATTATAGGCGTTTTTAATTAAAATTTAAGAAGTTTAATTCTTGATAGATTTGATACATTGAAGATTAAGAAACAATGATCCTTTTTTAGGTTTGATCTTGATCTATCAAACTATGTAGTCTATTGTCATAACCTTGTTGCATCTTAAATTAATTCACAACTGATCCTTTTTTTTCTAACATTCAGTTACAACCAAACATCAATCTTCAACTTTGCCATCTAAACTTGGGACCAAGTGGTGACTGGTGACAATACTTACAGTCATTATTTCGGAATGTCATGATTTTTCATTTATGTTTCTCGAGTTTGCTTACTATATTGATAAAAGAGCCATCTTGACCATGTCATGGGTGCAAGACTTGACTATTCTACTTCAGCTAAACATTTAGGATCTGTCACTACTTAACAAAGAAATCAGAGATGATGTCCTAAAGAAATACATAATTTCTTGTTCAATTATAAGTTCATGTTGTCATTATATTAACTGTTAATCGTCTACTAGTCCCACAAATTGTATTAAATTAATTGAAAAACTTTTCTTTAGCCTAGTGCGTGATGCACCAAAGCTTTTGTGTTAAAAAGGGAGAGATTCCAATTGAGGAGTAAGCGTTAAATATATATGACAACATAGTATTTTACTGTATAAAGCAGTTAATTGGATCTAACTCACAATCCAACTTCCATGTTTTAGCCTTCATCGGTAAGTTAATTAAACAATGGCAATCCTCAATCATTGTTTTATACATGAAACATAAATATATAAAAAACAGCTTAGGAATAAACTGTAAAAGCTCTCTCTATCCAGGCACAAGAAAATTATAGCAAACTTCGCCTAAATCACATACCTGTACTACTAAGTACCAGAGATTTTTTCTTTTTTTCTTTTTTTCCGAAAACTTGAAATGATCTTAAATATTTTACCTGTGCCTTTTAAAAAAAACAAATACAAAAAATATACCCTCTACATGTCCAACTCTCCCGACAAAGTCAAGCATTTATATTTCTTGATACAATTTGAATCACTGTTACTATTGTTTATGCATTTTATCCAATCAAAAGGAGACATAGGATCTAGCTAGGAAGGACCAAGCATTTTGACTGCAGAAACTCTTGCTTTTAAGATCTGAAACCATCGTTGCCTGGCAACTTACAAATAAATCTACACCACCTAAGCTTTCAAGGTTGCCAAGGGTATGTGTATTCCTCGATTGTTTTGCTAACAGAATCGTACAAGGCTGACCTCTTTATGTGGCACCCCCACCACCAATGCACATACGCGCGCATGGGAACATGATTTAAAGGACGTCCAGCTTTAAAGTTTTTAATATCTCAGAGTACATCCGGCCACCTAAGCAATGACATACTCGAGTATTACATTATTCCCTCACTCCATGAAATCTATATGAACTATGTTGAGCAAACTATATATTTTCGTGCTCCCGTATTCCACAATCCCTTCTAGAATTTCATTAGAATAGTCATGAAATCTGATAGCAAATTGATGGTTGGTTGAAGACATATTTAACTTTTTCAAATGGTAGGCGCGTGGCACACAAAATAAAAGATTCGTTTTATGCTCGTCTGCTTGATTGGGTTCCCCTCTTCCTCTTCTGCTTCTTTTTTTCTCTTCGCAAAACCCTCCTTGAAACAACTACTAAAATAAGGGCACTCACGAACCCATCTTGTAAATAACTTCACATCCAATAAAATAAAGGGAGGTAACACTACCTCCCATTTCATAAAAAAAATGGGGGAAGGCGCGTGGTCGCCACAAGGCACATCCGACGTAAGGCAAGAGTAGGTGAGGCCTCTTTAGTCGAAAACGTTAGCATTAAAAGGAAAAAAAAAACAAAAAAAACCAGAAAGTTTCCCGTCAACGTTGACCGATGAAACCGTGCTTCCTCTAATAGAAATGGGCAAGTTAGCCCTAGATTGCAGCTGGTTCTTGCTTAAGGAAATAAATATGCACACAGTGCATCTAAACTAAATCAGGGTAGTACAACGCCTATGAAAATATTCTCATGGAACGTTTTACTTTTAGTTGAGTGCTTTAAGTTTATATTATTACTAGTCCTAGCTTTCGCATTAGAATAGTGCCCATTTTTTCCTGCCACTTTTTTTTTATTTCTTGCTTTCTTCCTTCTCTCTTCTTCTCTTCCAGATGCATCCAGATGCATCGTATGGCACTATTATATATATATATATATACTTTATTCTAGAACATTCTAGAGCAGGTCGCGGCATAGGTTGACGCATCTGATTGATGCATTTAAAATAAGGGGCGTGTGCCGGAGAGCAGTACTTCTTCATGTGGGTTTGTACTACGCAAGTGGACGATAAGGAGGGTCATGTCTGGAAGGAACATTTACGGCAGTGGCCTCCAAGGTCATATCCAAGGACCAAGTTAGAGGAACCTAGGTTCAAGTGGCTCCGACGAATAAACAAATCACTGCCACGTCGTATGAACAATCCAAGATTCCTGCATTCGATATTGTTGATCGATGGAATGATACAGCTCAAAGATCAGACTTGTTTGACTATAAGCGCGAGTCGTTGTTAAGTCTTGAATGCAATATTTAAAGACCAAGCTCAATGGATAATTCTCGTGGCTTCGAAATCGAAGAAGTTTAGAGACGTGTTCGAGTATAGGACGGTTCTATGCTAAATTAATTTGCTTGTGGTTTGATACTTGTGGGCCATGTAATTTGATGGATGTAGGTTTGGCAACGCCACCAAGCTAGAATAGAAATTCTGCTGGCAGCATATGCTGCACGGGTCGTATCATGATGCTTCCAAAGTTATTTTGAGATGCATTTCTGGGAGCTTTTTGTCTTTTGAGCAGAAGTTCTAGTAGTTTTTTTTTATCGGATGCAATAGATTACCACCTATCTCAAGAAATTTAATTAGCACTTCCAGATAAAGGAAATGGGAAGGGCAATGCCAGTAAAATTCATTGATGTGATACCCGAGTCCAGGTTCATTGTTGTTCTAATTGCAAGTTGTTGTTTGATCCCCTCTTTATTGACTTTTGAACCCCATTTCATTGATGTGATATCCAAGTGTCAAGGCTCTCTTTGATGTTCTAATTGCAAGTTGTGTTTGACCGGCTCTTTATTGACTGGAACCCCATTTTCCGGAGGTTCTCAAAAGCAGCAAATGTAGCAATCTAGGGCCACCCAAAATAACTAGTTGGATGGTATTAAGCTCTTTAGTTCCGTAAAAATACTCAAAATCTTTCCGGCGAATAACCGATGTAGAACTAAATGCGCATCCGCATGGATCCTCATACACTCCCTCATTTAAGTCCTGATATGTTCGTCAGGCTAAGAGTATAAATTTATTTAATTTTAATCACAAGCACCATAATCGACCCGATGTCACCTAGTCTACGTGAACCATAAATCGGATCCACTTTAATACTGTTGCTGGAAATTGGACCCGGGGGCGATCGTCCGTCGAGGAGGGGGAGCTATCGGCGGACGCGAGGGAGTGATGATGCGTCGGCGGGCGGCGTCCTCTGTCGGGGTGCCTGCAGAAAAGTCGGTGGCCGGGTCTTCCGGCGCCGGCCCTCCGATGCTTAAGTCAGAGGGGGCAAAATAGTGTTCAAAGAAAATGGGAGCAGTAGTGTTTTTTCTCTCCCTCTCTGTTCCCCCCCCCCCCCGCCCTTGAGAAGCATGGTTCCCTTTTATAGGGGGGGTTTACCTGCGATGTGACCGGACAAGGCCGTCGTACAGCTCGGCACGTTGCTTGATCTGGTGCACGGACAAGTAAATAATTACACTGATGTCGGAGGTAAGGCCGTCGTACGACCTGAGCCGTCACGCGATCGGGTGAATCATTGCATTGATGTCGGCGGTGAGGCTGGGGTCAGACTTATCATGGCGGACAGGACTCTGCCGAGCTGATTTGCCGTGGAGAACTGAGGATCCGTAGATGAAAGGAGCCACGCGCATTAATTGTTGCGTAGGCCGGAGATTCACATTAATTGTTGCGTAGGCCGGAGATTCACATTAATTGTTGCGTGAACTGGGGATTTGCCGGGATCATGTGTAATAAATGCTGGGGCAGTGGCAGGATATGGCCCTTGGCCGGACCTCGGAGAGGTACGGCCGCGGCAGGTGGTCGACAAAGACCAGCCTTTGAGGTCGGAAGTCCTCTAGGTCGGATGATCCGGGATCGGACGTTCTGGGGTCGGGCGCCGACCTCAGTCGTCCGGGGTCGTCGACTGCGTAGTCTTCCGGTGGCAGGGTTATTGTATTACTGGGGAAAAACCGTATTCCCCCAACACTACCCCCCGACTTCCGAGTTCGAGCTGCAGGCTCGGACGTGGGAAGTAGAAGTTGTTATCGTGGTTATCGAGGTCGAAGGGGATCACGCCCGCACCCCTAAAGCTTCTGTAACGAAGTCCGCGCCTTTTGAACCTTCGAGATCGCTTCATGTGGTGGATTTATGATGAGGTCCGCGCCCTTAGGCATTTCGAGGTAGTTTTGGCGTGGGCTGCGCCCTTTGGCCCGTCGAGATCGCTTTATACAGCGGACTTATGACGGGGTCTGCACCCTTACGTATCTCGAAGCAGCCATGATGATGATTACGCCCCTTAGATCTCCGAGATCGCTTTGTACGGCGAGCTCATAACGAGGCTCCCTGGGCCCGATGAGGTGGCGCCTCGACCTTATAATCGAAGCCGCCTCCTTAAATAGGCACGCCGTTTCGCGCTTCGAAATGAGCACGTGGCATGATCTGAGGTCGGACGTTTCCGATTTCATATTGGCGGAATAACGATCTGGGAGGCTGGGGTTATCTCGGCGCTCCACGTGTCCCTAAGGCTTATTAAATGAAGGGAGCGGAGGTGATGTCCGCTCGTCTTTTAAGGTGATCCGGTTTAGTGGGCCTATGATGAGGCCGTGAGATCCGATGGGACGGCGCCTCGGTTGCGTACCCGGGATATTGATCAGGAGTGAATGCGGTGCTTCGGGTTCCGAGGTTGACACCTGGCGCGATCTGGACGGGGGATGGAAACTAAGCCCGCCAATCCGGGCCGTCAGGGGGGTCTATATAAGCCCCTCGAGTCTGCCCTAATAGTCCTATTTGGTCGCCCTTTGCTTTTGTCGTCCCTACCTCCATTCTCTCTCCCAACGATACTTTGCCGACGGTCCCCGGAGCGGTTTCCGGTGACTCTTTCCGTAGGTTCTTGCCCCGTGTTATTTAGGGTTTCCCTTCTTCTCCTACCTACTCCTCTCATCTTTTAGTTTACTTCAATTTTCTGAAAAAATGGGTCTTGGTCCGGAGGAGGTAGGGTCAAGCTTATCGAGGGAGGAGCTAGAGTTAATCCGCTCCCGGTTCTTCTTCCAGCCCGGGTTTCGTCTCGAAACTGCAGGGCCGGAAGACAGGGTGACGCGGCCGCCCCCAGGTCGGATCACGATTTACCGCGAGACGCTCTGGGCCGGCCTGCGGTTCCCTGTTCACGAGTTCGTGAACAACTTGCTGGTGGAGTATCAACTCGTCCCAGCACAGCTTGCTCCGAACTCGTGGAGAACTATCATCGGGTTCTTGTCCTTGTGCCTCGCGCATGGGATTCCGATCTCGGTGAGCATTTTCCGCCGGTGTTTTTTATTAAAAAAAAACCCGGCGGATGCAGAGTGGCTGTACTTCGCCTTTCGGGGCGGTATGTCGCTCTTCCAGGGTGCCCCTTCCTCTATTCATGAGTGGAAGGGGAAATTTTTCTTTCTTGCATCCGAGGTGCCGTGGGGGTTCAACCCGAGGTGGGGGCATCCTCGGTTGAAGACTCTCAACAGGCTCTCCGATCCCTCGGGGAGGGAGCTGAGGGTCTTGGACTCCCTACGGGCCCTCGGGAAAGGATTCAACCTAACCGAGCTCCTACGGGAGGGCGCCTTGGCGAGCGTGGGTTTGAGCTCGGCGCGCCCCGAGGGTAAGAATAGTTGTCTCGTCCTATTTTTACCTATTTCTTCTTTTCGCTAACACTGGTCTGACACTCGAAAAAATTTTTGGTTTCAGACATCCCCCACATGCCGACTAGCAGCACATCCCTCTTTTCTCGGCTGAAGAGGCGGGAGGCCGAGGCCGGCGGGGCTATCCCTCAGCCCCGGAAGAAGTCGAAGTCGGCCGCTGCTTCCACCTCGGCCGGGACGGGAGGCCCGGAGGCGGGGGTCTCTGCGGACGCCCGAAGGCGGGCGCCAGATACCGGCGATGCGGGCTCGGCAGCCCCACTCTGTCCTACCCCTGTCGCCCAGCGGGGAGGACCGATGGTGATCCGACTGCGGCCTTCAGAGCCCGGGCCGAGCAGGGGCCCCAAGGTCCCCAGCTCGGGCGAGCCGAGCTCCCCGAGGGATCAGGCGGGGAGGTCAGCCGAGCCGGGGTCCCCAATCCTTGAGGGGAGCTCGGCCTTCCACGATGCCGATACCGCGCGCGCGGTATGTCGGCACGCCATGCTTCCAGCGGACCGGGCCGAGTTCCGGAGGGCGTCGCTGGAAGAGATCGTCGACAGTACCTACTGTAATACTGTTCGGGTGAGCTATTGCCTTAACCTCTCATTGGCTACTAACTTATGCATACACTGCCTGCTTTTTACTTATAGCTGCTTTCTTCTTCTTTTTTCCTCTTTTGCAGCGTATCCATGAAGTCGACTCCCTGGTGTTTATTGCCCAAAGTTGTCAGGCGGAGACTCGACGACTCAGCCGGCAGTTGGAGCCGGCCAAGAAGAGGGTCGCTGAGCTGGAGGCCGCGCTGGCCGAAGCCGAAGCGCGAAGGGAAGCCACCGAGGCCGGGCGACTCGCCATGTTCGAGGTGCTCGAAGAGGAGAGGGCCGCCCATTCGTTGACGAAATCGGCCCTGCGTGCCTCGGAGGCGCGCCTGGGGGAGGCCCAGTCCGTGGTCGCGGGTCTGAAGTACGAGGCTGGGGTCTTCCGCCTCAAGATCGAGCAGCTCGAGGCCCGGGAGAAGAGGGCGCTCGAGCGGGCCGAGAACGCCGTGGAACTCTTCAAGGAGTCAGAAGAGTTCCGCGATATGTTAGAGGAGGAGACTGTGGACGGGTTCCTCCGGGGCTTTGACAACTTGCGGAAGCAGATGGCCCGGATATGCCCCCAGTTCGACCTCTCGACGGTCCGTCCGAGGATGAGGTTCGGGTACGGCCCCGACGACGACGACGACGATATCCCCGCTGCCCTCGTGTCCGAGGAGGACCTTGCTGAGGTCGAAGCCGAGGCAGCTGAACCGGCGAGGGCGGAGGCCATACCTCGTGAAACCAGCGAGGTTGTTCCCGCGGCGCCAGCCGAGGCCCCCGCCGTAGACCCTGAGCCCGCGCCCGCTGCAGACCCTGAGCCCGCGCCTACTGAAGACCCGCAGGTCATTCCTGTAGACGACGAGGGTGATGCTAATGAAGCCGCCGCCTCTTAGGACTTCGGTTTTTTCTCTGTTCATTGTAAACGAGGTCGGCCTACAACTTTGTAAAAGGCCGGCTTCTAGTTTTGTACTTAGCCTTTTGGCGTTTCATCAATGAAAGCTTTTTCTTTCACTTCTACATTTATTCTTCTTCTCTGTCTTTTTCACTCGGAAACGAGGTCGGTACTTCTGCCGACTCTCGACTTCGTATCCGAGCCTTCGGATAATATTAATAAAGACATGTTCTTTGGCTATGTCTTACCTTTCTTCTGGTGTGTATAAGTGTCCGAACTCTGATTACGCTAGCTAGGGGGGGCTCCGAGCTTAGACTTTAGGAAATTTCACCAAGTCTTGTAGCTCGGATTCGTAGGTCGCAGAGGTTGCAAAGTTTGGCTTTTAGGTTCTCATGGCTCCGGGTTCGGGCTTCGGGCCCCCAAGTGGGGCCACGCTAGACCTACATAGGTCGCTACCGAGGTGCTCGGCCAAGCTTTTGAGCCTGGCTCTTGGGGCGCAGGCCCGTAAGAAAGTTGTCCCCCAAAGGGGAGCTTAGGCCAATAGTCACATCGTCGCCAGGTTTTTCGCAGTCATTGCCCTCGGACTCTGCCGAGATTCAGGCGAGCGGGATTGGGGCCTGTAAGGAACACCTCGGCCTTTGAGGTTATCTTCACAGGTTGACATCGGAGTCTGGGCATGGGGGCTGAATTTGGCCCTTGCCCATAAGGGTTTATATGAGTTGTGGTGGAGATCGTCGGTAGACGAAGCATGCACAAGGTCAACGGGAGATTAATCTTACACCGACTTGTAGAAGCAATCCGACCTTGGCCAGATTAAGGTCCCGATTTCAATCGGGGTTTCACTGTCAATACGTAGATAAATATAACAAGGCGAGCATCAAATAGGATGTACCTTTTGTGTCTCCAAAATTGCGCCCCTCGTATCAGAGTAGGTGGCCTTATCTCCTCGCCAACTTCCGGAGTCATTCTTTGACTTTTGAGGAGCTCGGGCTTCTCATGAGCCCTATGGCGCCCGCCGAGGTTGAGGGGGTTTGGGGATGCTCCATCAATCTGCGACTCTTCCCGAGGTCGAGGAAGTTTGGGACTCTACGGTCGAACCTCGGGGCATCCGATCTTAGTCGAAGGATCGTGCGCCAGGTCGGTGGGTCTGGGAACGCGCTACCGACCTGCGACGCTTCCCGAGGTCGAGGGAGATTGGGACTCTATGGTCGACCCTCGGGGCATCTCGACCTTAGTCGAGGGATCGTGCGCCAGGTCGGTGGGTCTGGGAACGCGCTACCGACCTGCGACGCTTTCCGAGGTCGAGGGAGTTTGGGACTCTACGGTCGACCCTCGGGGCATCTCGACCTTAGTCGAGGGATCGTGCGCCAGGTCGGTGGGTCTGGGAACGCGCTACCGACCTGCGACGCTTCCCGAGGTCGAGGGAGTTTGGGACTCTACGGTCGACCCTCGGGGCATCTCGACCTTAGTCGAGGGATCGTGCGCCAGGTCGGTGGGTCTGGGAACGCGCTACCGACCTGCGACGCTTCTCGAGGTCGAGGGAGTTTGGGACTCTACGGTCGACCCTCGGGGCATCTCGACCTTAGTCGAGGGATCGTGCGCCAGGTCGGTGGGTCTGGGAACGTGCTACCGACCTGCGACGCTTCCCGAGGTCGAGGGAGTTTGGGACTCTACGGTCGACCCTCGGGGCATCTCGACCTTAGTCGAGGGATCATGCGCCAGGTCGGTGGGTCTGGGAACGCGCTACCGACCTGCGACGCTTTCCGAGGTCGAGGGAGTTTGGGACTCTATGGTCGACCCTCGGGGCATCCCGACCTTAGTCGAGGGATCGTGCGCCAGGTCGATGCTCCGCTGTCCTGCAATACTTTCCGAGGTCAAGGGAGTTTGGAACTCTACGGTCGAGCCTCGAGGCATCCCGACCTTGGCCGAGGAATCTGGGGATCACAAACGACCCAAGGTTAGAAGAGATAACTGTAATTATTGGAATGGTCGGATCATATGTAAAAAGGAGACCGAATCCATGTTTTTGGTTGTCTTGAACCCCTAGGGGTCTTATTGGTAGTACATTCGTAGATTCTCGGAATTCCAGCTTCGCGGAATGGGGGTCCCTTCGAGAGATTTCAGCTTGTATGCTCCGGGTCGTTGTACTCGGGCGATTTGATACGGCCCTTCCCAATTCGGGGCGAGCTTTCCCTGCTCAGTTGGCTGAGAGGCCTCGGCCCTCCTGAGGACGAGGTCCCCTACTTTGAAGAGCTTGGGCTTGACCCGAGAGTTGTAGTATTGAGCCGTTTTTTGTTGGTATCTTGCCATACGGACCCGGGCGACCTCTCGTGTCTCTTCGACGAGATCCAGGTTGTTTCTGAGCCGAGAAGAGTTGGAGTCAGGATCATAATGCTCCACTCTTGGGGAAGGGAGGCCGATTTCCAGTGGGATGACAGCCTCCGTGCCGTATGCCAGGTTGAAGGGGGTCTCGCCGGTGGGCAATCGGAACGTAGTCCGATAAGCCCAGAGGACGTTGTACAGGTCCTCAACCCATTGTCCTTTGGATCGGTCAAGCCTGGCCTTGAGTCCCTGCAAAATAGTACGATTTGTTACCTCTGTTTTTCCGTTTGTCTGGGGATGGGCGACCGAGGTGAAGCGGTGGTCGATGCTGAGCTCAGAGCAAAATTCTCTGAAGTGGACGTTGTCGAACTGCCGGCCATTGTCGGATATAAGGATACGGGGGAGTCCGAATCTACAGATAATGGACTTCCACACGAAGTCCCGCATCTTATGCTCGGTGATCCGAGCCACAGGTTCAGCTTCGACCCACTTGGTGAAGTAGTCGATGGAGACGACCATAAATTTCCTTTGTCCGGTTGCCAGAGCGAAGGGTCCCAGAATGTCGATTCCCCACTGGGCAAACGGCCAGGGGGCGGTGATTGAGGTCAGCAGGGCCGAAGGTCGGCGTTGGATGTTGGCGTTCCGCTGGCACCGGTCGCACCTCCGAACGAAGTCCGTCGCATCCTTCTGGAGGGTGGGCCAGTAATATCCTTGTCGCAGGATCTTATGGGCTAACGACCGACCTCCCAGGTGGTTTCCGCAAATTCCTTCATGGACCTCTCGGAGGGCATAATCCACCTCAGAAGGGCGGAGACATCTGAGGAGGGGAGAAGTGAATGATCGACGATAAAGCCTATTTTCGTATAGGACATACCGTGGAGCTTGACGCCTGATCCGGCGAGCCTCAATCTCATCTTGAGGGAGGGTTCCGTCCCGGAGATAACGGACGAGCCCGTCGATCCAGCTCGGCTCGAAGTTGATGCACATGGTGGGTTCGGGTTCCTCCGTGCTGGGTGTCCGAAGATATTCGAGCGTCGTCTCCTTAGAAAGCTCGCTCATGCGGGAGGTTGCTAGCTTGGATAACAGGTCCGCCCTGAGATTCTCCGCTCTGGGAATGTGCTGGATGTTGAAAGAGCCTAGGGCGGACGTAAGTTCCCGCACTTTTTGAAGATACTTTTGCATTGATGGCTCTTTCGCTTCAAAGTCCCCCTGGACTTGGCTCACTATCAGCTGGGAATCGCTGAAGGCTTTCAAATCTTTCACTTTCAGTTCTTTCGCCAATTTAAGCCCAGCAATAAGCGCCTCGTACTCCGCCTCGTTGTTTGAGGCCGGGAACTCGAGGCGGAAGGCTTGCTCGGCCACCACTCCGTCTGGGCTGGTGAGGATTAATCCAGCCCCGCTACCCCCCGAAGCTGAAGACCCGTCCGAATATAGAACCCACGGTTGCTTCGGGGTTCCGTCCATAGGCGCAGATGGTGGCTCAGGGTCGTCCGGCAAGGTACATTCCACAAGAAAGTCGGCGAGAACTTGAGCTTTGATGCCGGCCTGGGCCGATATTCGAGGTCGAATTCTCCGAGCTCTACCGCCCACTTGGCGATCCTCCCTGCACGATCCGACCTCTGCAATATTTGCTTCATAGGCTGGTCGGTCAGTATGACTATTGTATGTGCTTGAAAATAAGGGCGGAGTCTCCGAGCCGAGATGATAAGGGCAAAAATTGTCTTCTCAAGTTTAGAATATCGGGTCTTAGGATCCCTGAGGACCCGGCTGATGTAGTAGACTGGCTTTCGGAGCTTGTCCTCTTCCCGGACCAGGACTGAGCTTACCGCGGTCGGGGAAACGGCCAAGTATAAGTAGAGGACCTCGCCCCGCTGAGGCTTGGTGAGCAGCGTGGGAGAGGCCAGAAGGCGTCTGAGCTCTTCAAAGGCCCGCTGGCATTCTTCTGACCACAGAAAGTCCTTTGGCCGCTTAAGGATCTTGAAGAAGGGGAGACAGCGCTCGGCCGATCGGGAGACGAACCTCCCCAAAGCGGCGACCCGTCCAGTGAGTCGCTGCACTTCTTTGACTGTCTTTGGGGGCGTCATCTCCTGCAGCGCCCGAATTTTCTCGGGGTTGGCTTCAACTCCACGCTGGGTCACTATGAAGCCCAGGAATTTGCCAGAGGTGACTCCGAAGGCGCATTTTGCTGGGTTGAGTTTCATTCGGTACCTCCTGAGCTTGGAGAATGTTTCGTTGAGATCGGCCACATGGTGCTCCGCCACTTGGCTTTTCACCAGCATGTCGTCCACGTAGACCTCCATATTTCGGCCGATCTGGTCCTCAAATATTTGGCTGACCAGCCTCTGATACGTGGCTCCAGCATTCTTCAAACCGAAAGGCATCACCTTGTAGCAATAGGTGCCCTTGTCGGTGATGAAGGCCGTCTTCTCCTCGTCTTCCGGCGCCATCCGGATCTGATTGTATCCGGAGAAGGCGTCCATGAATGTCAGCAGTTGATGTCCTGAGGTAGAATCCACGAGCTGGTCGATACTTGGGAGGGGGAAGCTATCCTTCGGGCAGGCCTTGTTCAGGTCAGTATAGTCCACGCACATGCGCCATTTCCCATTGGCCTTCTTTACAAGGACTATGTTGGCGAGCCAATCTGGGTAGGAGACCTCCCGGATGAAGTCGGCTTTGAGGAGTTTGTCTACCTCCTCGGCTGCGGCCCGTTGTCGTTCCGGGGCGGAGCCCCTCTTTTTCTGCTTCACAGGTCAGCTGGTTGGCTTCACCTGGAGTCGATGGACTATGACCTCAGGGTCAATTCCTGGTACGTCAGCGGGCGACCAGGCGAAGACATCAGCATTGTTCCGCAGGAAGCTGATGAGGTGACCCCCCTCGCGGACGCCAAGGCCGGAGCCGACCTGCACAGTTAGCTCGGGAAGATTTTTTCGTAGGGGAACTTGAACAAGCAGCTCACCAGGCTCTACTTGCTTCTTCCATGGATTATCCCTTGCGTCCAGGGTTTCTATGGGTAACGAGGGACCCGTTGCCTGGGTCGGCGCCTCGTTTGGCTGCTTCACTCTGTGAGCCGCCATGTAGCACTGCTTGGCGACCAGCTGATCCCCGCGGGCTTCGCCTACTCCTCGGTTGGTGGGGAATCGCATGAGTAGATGTCGGGTCGAGACCACAGCTCGGAGGGCATTTAGCCCTGGTCGCCCCAGGATGGCGTTGTAGGCCGAGGGTAGACGGACCACAAGGAAGTCCGTCCTCACAGTGCTTTCTCGAGGAGCGAGGCCGACCGTAACAAGAGAGCTGACCTCGCCCTCGACCGGGACCGAGTCTCCGGTAAACCCGATAAGTGGGGCATTAATTTTTCGGAGTTGTCCTTCTGGTGACCCCATTTTTTGGTAGGCATGATAGTACAAAACATTGGCTGAACTTCCATTGTCAACTAGGACACGTTTTACATCGAATTTATTGACAATCATGGAGATGACCACAGCGTCATCGTGAGGGGTCTCAACCCCTTCCAAATCCTCGTCCGAGAACGAAATGACTTCAGCAGTACGCGGGCGCTTCGGGGAAATTCCTTGGGCTGGTCCTCCCGCCGAGGCTTCTCCGATTACATTGATGGTGCCGGCGATGGGCCTGTTGTCATCCGGATTCTCGGACGGTGCTGCGTTTTCCACTGGCCTCCTTTCTTCGCGTCGGTTCCGAACGAACCGATTGAGCACCCCACGGCGAATAAGCGCCTCGATCTCATCTCGGAGCTGAATACAGTCCTCCGTGTCGTGTCCGCGGCCTCGGTGGAAGCGACAGTACTTCCTGGGGTTGCGCGGGAATCCCGTATCCCGCATGGGAGGTGGAGGTCGGAAGAAATCCCGGCCTTCGATCTCCATCAAAATTTCGGCCCGGGGAGCGTTGACAGGGGTGTAATTTTCGTACCTCCCTGGGTGTGTCCGAGGCCGTGGTGGGGACCTTGGTCGTGGTGAGGTCCTCCGTTGAGGTTGTCCCCGCTGCCGAGGCGGGCTTCTCAGTCGGGGGAGATTCTTCTCTCGGCGAGGGGATCGGCTTCTTTGGCGGCCGCGCTCCTCGCGGCGTTTCTTCTGCTTTCTTGAGGCGGGCTCGATTGCGCCTCGCCTAGAGGCGATTGCCTCTTCGGCCTTAGCGTACTTCCGAGCTCGGGCCAGCATCTCGGTGAAGTCGGCCGGGAAGCTCTTCTCGATAGAGAAAAGGAATCGATAAGAGCGGGCCCCAGTCTTTAAAGCCGACATGGCTATGGACTGGTCCAGCTCGCGAACTTCCCATGTGGCGGCGGTAAAGCGGTCCAGATACTCCTTCAGGGACTCTCCCTCCTTCTGCTTGACATCCAGGAGGGAATCTGACGTCCGCCGTTGGCGTCGGCTGGCGGCAAAATTGGTGGCAAATTGTCTGCCAAGTTGTTCGAAGGAAGATACTGTGCTCGGCTTTAGCCCAGAAAACCAGAGTCGAGCTGTCCCTCGAAGAGTCGCCGGGAAGGCCTTACAAAGCACAGCCTCCGAGGATCCTTGTAGGGCCATAAGAGCTCGGTAGCTCTCCAAGTGATCGAGGGGGTCGGTGACTCCATTGTAGGGCTCCACTTGAGGCATTTTGAACCTCAAGGGGACCGGCTCATCCTCGATCTGGCGGGAAAAGGGGGACTTGGTGGTGAACTCAAAATCCCCATCTTGTCTTGCCTTCTTGCTGTGGAGCGCTTCAATCTGACGCTCCAAGTGCTCGACTTTCCTATCGAGCTCCCCAACCCGAGGAACCGTCGCCGTGGTTTGCTCCGGCTCACAGTGGTCTGGGGCAGATTCGGCTTCAGAGGGTTGGGGTCTTCCGTTGGGACCTTCCCCAGGCAGCTCTCTCCGGGGGGAGGTCCGCCCTTCATTGTTGGCCCTTGAAGAGCCATGAAGATTCTGGCCCTGGGGGACCGGACCGTTGGGAGGGGACTCCGGCAAGAGCTGGGCCTGCGGGGGGAGCGTTGGTAAGGCCTCCTCACGTCGCAGGCCTTGAACGGCGGCCGCCAAGGCCTGGACTTGCTGCACCAGGGCATTGAATTGCTTCGGCTGGACCTGAGGAACCGGGTCAGCCGGAGCAGGTGAATTCTGGACGGAATGTCCAGGACTCTGTGGGGGGCGCCGGGAGATGTTGGAGGCTCCCTTACTTCTCAACTTCATGATCGCAACTCGGGCCCTTCCTCTAGCGCCAACTGTTGCTGGAAATTGGACCCGGGGGCGATCGTCCGTCGAGGAGGGGGAGCTATCGGCGGACGCGAGGGAGTGATGATGCGTCGGCGGGCGGCGTCCTCTGTCGGGGTGCCTGCAGAAAAGCCGGTGGCCGGGTCTTCCGGCGCCGGCCCTCCGATGCTTAAGTCAGAGGGGGCAAAATAGTGTTCAAAGAAAATGGGAGCAGTAGTGTTTTTTCTCTCCCTCTCTGTTCCCCCCCCCCCCCCCCCCCCCCGCCCTTGAGAAGCACGGTTCCCTTTTATAGGGGGGGTTTACCTGCGATGTGACCGGACAAGGCCGTCGTACAGCTCGGCACGTTGCTTGATCTGGTGCACGGACAAGTAAATAATTACACTGATGTCGGAGGTAAGGCCGTCGTACGACCTGAGCCGTCACGCGATCGGGTGAATCATTGCATTGATGTCGGCGGTGAGGCTGGGGTCAGACTTATCATGGCGGACAGGACTCTGCCGAGCTGATTTGCCGTGGAGAACTGAGGATCCGTAGATGAAAGGAGCCACGCGCATTAATTGTTGCGTAGGCCGGAGATTCACATTAATTGTTGCGTAGGCCGGAGATTCACATTAATTGTTGCGTGAACTGGGAATTTGCCGGGATCATGTGTAATAAATGCTGGGGCAGTGGCAGGATATGGCCCTTGGCCGGACCTCGGAGAGGTACGGCCGCGGCAGGTGGTCGACAAAGACCAGCCTTTGAGGTCGGAAGTCCTCTAGGTCGGATGATCCAGGATCGGACGTTCTGGGGTCGGGCGCCGACCTCAGTCGTCCGGGGTCGTCGACTGCGTAGTCTTCCGGTGGCAGGGTTATTGTATTACTGGGGGAAAACCGTATTCCCCCAACAAATACTATTTATAATAATCCAGGATTTTATCAAAAAGACTATCTGGAAGATATTTTTTAGATTCATGGTTCTATATAAATATCCAAAATCTTCTGACGAATAACTAATGTGGGACTAAACATACGCCCACACAGGTCTCCATAGCAAATATCATTTTCTTCGAGATACCAAATCATGTGATTCATTTTTAAGAATCCATGACCAATGTTTCTCTAATGGAGAGCCAAAGTTTGTAGGATGTTTCTTCGAGACCTCGGCCTCGCCCTCGCATGCTTAGTTAAATACAAAGACCTAAGCTTGCCTTAGTCTTAGCAGGTTGAGTTGCAAGTTGTCCATGGGACTTCCAATTGTTTCCATCTAACAAACACAACAGACATGATATCAGGGAACAATCAATAAAAAAACAGGCGTGTGCCGGCCAAACTCCACCTGCCCATGTCGGCACATCCTTGGGCACGGTATGTTGTAGAAAATTTCAACTTGAAACCTAACTTCCCCACGAAGAATACCAGAACGTGGGCTCATTGGAATCAAGCAAAGTTTCAGTGGGAAATAGTACGTAGGTTGCAAATCTCTCAAAAATAGATTAATGCATTAGAGAACTCTTAGTTTACATTTTAATTGGAGCCAAGTCGAAGTCATCCCATGGGACGCGGATTAGTTTAAAACCTTTAGCTGATGAGACTTTTCCTTCAAGTAGTTCAACGGATGAGTATAATCTAAAACTACCTTCCTCGAATATATTTATACATTGCGTTTAATGTACGACCGGCTTCTCTATTCAATACTTTTATAAGGAGTCCCTGCTGAAAAGAATTTGATACTAATCTGATCATTTCAAGATCTATAGGGAACTACTTTATTTTGAGAATGGGCAATTGACAATCCATAGTCAACGATGCATTTTTTTAATTTCCTTGGGCACTGTCGCGGACAATTTGCACTCGCTGATTGCATCATTCTTGTGAGATGAGGATTCATGGTTCACGAACAATCCAGAGGGGTTGGGTTGTATCTTTTATATGAAAGAATGATTGATCTTTTTTTGTGATGACAATTATTAGATCGCATCTTGCATGGATCTCAAAGCACTCTGATCTCTTCTTTCATCCGCCTACAGAGATCACGAAGTGGTTATTG
Source organism: Phoenix dactylifera (assembly GCF_051530095.1). Lineage (NCBI taxonomy): Eukaryota > Viridiplantae > Streptophyta > Magnoliopsida > Arecales > Arecaceae > Phoenix > Phoenix dactylifera. The sequence goes on from NC_143194.1 coordinate 26,134,467, forward strand.
TACGATCCAATGGTTGATATCATGAAAGAAGATGAATTATTCTTTCGCATGAAAGATGCAACTCGAACTCTTTGTAGAGGGTCCGTACCAATTTTGAACTGTTGTTTGGAGCAAGCAGCTGGAAACTAAATGGATTGTGATGTCTTAATTACTACACTATATAATTTTGTTAAGCTTGGATCGCTCCAAAAGCTGAGAGGATCGGATGTCCTTTTCTTAATTTATGGAGTCATGGCGATCTATTCGAACATGTGTTGTGAAACGACTTGCTTTTGGACCAAACAATCTCAGCCGCGAGATAGTCTTTTGGATGACAGTGCGGAGACGTAGCTTAAAATAATAGCGCGAAAAGTGAGAACCAACTTTTATTTTCTCGACAAACTTTCATTATCGCTTGTCATCTGTGACTCTCGGCTTCCTGCCGCTTAGTAAGCTAAGAATATATACCACTCAAAACTTGAAAGCCTGAAATTAAGAGGGCACGACTTCAATTTGTGGCTTTATTTTGATTTCATTTACAGCTGTCCATGCAACAACTAATATGGCTAACAAAACTCGAATCTTGCAACTAATGCGCATAGATTGATCGAATACATGACAGCTAATATGGTCATTGTTGGGGGTGGAGGACTTAGTCCCACATCGATTGAATAGCGGAAAGAATTGTGCCTTAAATGGAGGAGCAAAAACTCCTTTCCTCAGGAGGCGCCTTTTGAAGGATAAAACCATGAGAGGTATATGGCACCCCAAAGAGCCGAAGAGGCCCGAGGGTGACCTACCCCCAGAGCGGACAATATCTTATATGGGGACGCATCCCCTTTTCTTACTCTAACAGATGATGTGGTGAGCGTGGACCCCCCATAGATCCCGCACGAATCCTTTCTACTCGAAAGGCTAGTGTTGGGGGTGGAAAAAGCCAGGAACTTAGTTCCACATCGGTTGAGTAGCGGAAAGGATTATACCTTAAATGAAAGGGCAAAAACTTCTTTCCTCAGGAGGCGCCTTTTAAAGAGCAAAACCTTGAGGGGTATATGGCGCCCCAAAGAGCCGAAGAGGCCCGAGGATGACCTGCCCTAGAGTGGACAATATCTCTTGTGGGGATGCATCTCCTTTTTCTTCTCTAACAGTCATAATGTTGTTCCATGAAGAGATGCATCAAGCTTGAGCTTACTTTAGGTGAGATGGGGTTTGATTGCTAGGTCATTTGGACTCGAGGCTTCATACGAGCTCATCGAAGTTAGCTGCTGGATCATGATGCTAAAATGATGTTGGCCTAATTTTTTTTCTTTATCATTTTATTTGGAATCAACCGAATTTATGTTTTGTAACAACTTAATTAGGATCTTACCTAAAAAGGCTAGTTAGAAAGTATCATTTAGATTTTTTGGTTCTGCATAAGTATTCAAGATCTATTAAATACACAACTAATGTGGGTCCTTACATACTCTCTTCGTTTAAACTCTAGCATTCTCTTATGTTAGAAATCTAAATCCATTCAAATCTAATCATAAGTATCACAAATCCAATCATAAACATCATAATCAAGCCATGGTCCGTTTAAATGGATTCGTGCTATCGTGTTTCCCAGTCTCCCTTGATACCATTTGTAATAATCTAAGATTTTCCTCAAAAATGCTAGCCGAAAGATATTACTTAAATTCTTTAGTCCTCTATAAATTTCTAAGGTTTTTCTGATGCTAACCATGTGGAATTTAATATGTGCCTCCATGAGTCCTCACATATATACACATTCACAAACATATTTATGTGAACATGCACAAGTATATGAATAAATAAACACATACCATCATACCTACACTAAGACACCCTAACAGAACTGAAGTTCACAAAGCCTGCTGCATCATTTGATGAAAATTTTCGCCTTCTAATGCTCACATTTTACCATGAATTGGGGCTTGTCCAAAGTGGTTACTTTCTTTTACTCAGCAAACAAAGATTTCACGCTTGATTCTTAGGTGACGCATCTCCTAAAATCTGAATCTGGGTATGCTTTAAGCCGGGCCCCATCCCTCGACGGTGACTCCTACCAGAATGGAATACTCAACCTCTTACCAATGCGGTAAGTGGCAGGAGTAAGGCTATTCTATGCTAAAAGAATCGAAGCCCAATAGACAAATTAGCGGAAAAAATTAAAAAGGTAAAAAAGAAAGAAAGGCATCACAAGGAACAGTTAGAGAAGATTGTGATTCAAGAAAAATATTCTTTTAAAGTAAATTCCTTTTGTGTGAAGACTTCTTTGTGGGAGAAACCGAACTTATTGTTTCCACATCTCATTTTCTCTCATATTTTTTTTTTCATTGTTATTTTTTTCTCGCAATTCTCGGGCAATATTTTTTTTGGTGTTTGGTGTTTATTTTGGATCTCGGACCGGCACGATCATCCTACTCTAGTTAGCATGTCATTTTGCATCTTCACAGCTATGCTCATCATCTAGGACAATTGATTCGTGGCTAAAGTGAAAAGTAAACGTAAAAGAGGATCAAAGAGGCTCCTAATACGTGCAATTAGACCGAACCAGGTACTACAAGGAGGATAACAAACTGCCGGGCTAAATAAGTTCTTTTTGGGTCTATTTCGAAAATGTAACAAAATCGAGCTAGATTTTCTATAGGCCATAAATTACATAGTCTATTTAATTAAACCTATATCGGCCCAATCCCTCTCTAGGCCAAATCTTATGGCGCAAAAAAAAAAAAAAAACTTCCATAGATAGTTTTTTATCTTGCAGTCCAACAAGGCCATAAATGAAATTTAGGACAAAACTAGGAGGAACCTTCAGAAGGAAACGGACCAGGCAGGCTGACAAGTCCAATTTCTATATAAATTCCAGTCCAATCCTGCTTGATTTTTCTCTTAGATGTGTTAGGACCATTAAAATTAGACTAGGAATGAAGATAAGAAAGGCCTTGGCCTACGTTGTCCAACTATGGGCCTACGTTGTCCAACTATGTGCCTACGTTGTTCAACTATTTTATAGGGTCAGCCCAATGATCCGTTGCACTGAAGCTTGGCTCATTTTCATCCAGAAATTGAGATTTCCAATGTAGACAGAGGTCCGACCAAACATGGGATCCACTACAATTTCATTGTCCAGACTCAGGCTCCTAATGCAAAGATTGATATATATTATTGACACTTTTAATATCACTTTAAGATTTTTAAGTGGAAATAGTTGATTAACATGATATTAGAGTTCGGATTTACTGAAGATCATGAGTTTGAATTTTCTTTATATTAATTAACTATTTAAGCAATCCAGGTATTATTTTGACTCATTTTTGTTGTTGTATTTTCAATATAAGAAGCTAATTTACGTGGTGTAGATCGAGTGTAGATCGCCGAAGAACTGCCTCTCGTTCCCAAGGAGATTCGAACCATAAGTTTATCTGCGGAGAGCATGCGAAAAAGTAGGCCATTTCACCGTGCTAGAAAGGACCAAATAATAATTACTCACCTCAATGGGCAGCTGGAAAATTGATTCTAAGTCAATATCGTGCTTGCAGGGACCTGGTCTTTGCGTTTCTCTTGTTTAAAGGCCAAGATATTAATGGTGATGACAGGGTTACAGTGATGAGTTCCCATAAGGACTAAATACTTCAGGCTCTCAGCTTACAAGTTTCGTCAGAGCATATGATTTCCTGCCCAAAACTGGTACTGAAGATTGGAAATGGAGCATCACACTAATAAAGAGCTATTAACTTCTAGCATTTCGTGGCTTTCGATACAGACCAAATGAGCAGCATATTTCTGCCTTTCTTTTTTAGAGAGAGAGAGAGAGAGAGCGAGCGAGGTATTGGGGGAAAACATCCCATCAATTTATTGTAAAGCAACAAAAGTGCAGAGGTACAAAGAAAATAAAGCGCAAACGAACCCAGCGGTTCTCAAATGGCAGATTACATCAGTCACTTCACTCAATTCAGAAGAAAAACCTCTGCAGTTTTGCCGGTGCATGCGCAATATCGCACTATGTACAGGCTAATGTTTGTTAAATCGCATCACCCGGGGCCCGGATATGAGTGCATGGTTCTCAGTCGTTCAGGTTTAAAAAAGTCCTCGAGTGTCACAGCAAGTGAGGCCACCAAACGAACGGTTCTCTAATCTACATTTAATTTGACTTTGATTGAGGGAATTTAAATGTTTCAACCACCACGGGGCAATGATGGTGTAGCCATTTTAGGCTGGCTGGGCTAATTATTTCACTAACATAATGTAGCATGGCACGATGGTTTTATAAGTATGTTTTTTTTTTTTACACGTGGGCAAGTCTTGTTCAGTTCATGAGCTTGGTGGCCATCCAAAGTTGAGTGCCTTTTTTTTTCTTTTTAAAATTATTTATTGAGAGGTTGTGGAGTGTCCAAATGGCACGAGCACGATGCCCAGGCTGTCACAAGTCAAACAAAATTTGGCTCAAATTTGGATCCTGATCCAATCCATTACACAACATGCAACTTTTTGATGCTTGTTGGATTTTCGGATTTTTCATTCTGGACAACAAATCCAAGCTGATAAATCAATTTCAGTCCAATGTACAAAAAGTTGTTTGATACATTTGCTACTTTCGTTCAGCATTACAACCCATAAGTTGAAGATGAACCTAAACTATATAAATCTCAAACTTATCTGATTTGAGCTTGCTTGACTACCTTGCTTCCCTTAGAAGCCATAGGAATGCAATTGAATCGAGTTGACCTAACTTAGATGCATAAACAAAATGACTTGAAACTATTTTGAAGGAACATCCCATGGAGCAACCTAGAACTAAGTATAAAGTCAGCACTAAATCCCCGCTAAAATTGATCCTAAGTCAACACAAAACTCCAATTCATTAAACCTTAATTGATTCCGAATCAATTAATTTGGGTGATATATATCACCAAACCAACCACATCTAACCAAAATTACAAACTAAGTGGCGACTTACCTAGACTATCCTTAAGAGGGCAGAATGATGATCGGTCTAGGACAAATTATATCCTACACTTTATGTACCAACATACTCGTGCACCATGTCAACCAGCTAGCGTGTCTTTTTTCTATAGATGATGATGATGATGATGATGATGATGATGATTGGTATGGTATAGGGTAATGTGGTCCACATAGCGTAGATATAATTTCTCTCAGCTACCTCAATTACTCGGAACTTAAATGATTGAAGGATAAAAAAGACAGTTTTCTAGGGTGTGACCGTATGAGATATCTCCAAGTACTTATTGAGGGTGCAGAGGACGAACCTCACAAGCAAGGAGAAAGAGGAAGTGGACGAGCACAAGGTGCCAACTAGTTAGGATGCGAAGGCCAAACGGGGAGGCCCCAAGGTTCAGCCTTCTCACGCGCGGAGTTTGAGGTGGTACAAAAGCGGGAGGTCCGGCTGTGGAAGGGCAACACCCACCTTTCATCCGCGCTTTTCATGCCGAGACGTGGTCTAGATTTTTAAACATGTCGCAGGCTTTCTTTCTAAAACCTTTTCTCCAGACCGCCAAATGAGTTAAAGCGGCCAAAAGACCCCAGCCTGACGGATTCCATTTGTACTCTGATTTGGTATTTGATTAGACTTCTTTCTTTGATTGCTCATAGAGGCAACTCCAGCTAATTTATTTAAAATCATATGGCATTTAAAAATTGTGCCATTAGGCAATCACAAATGCCTGCAAATCTCACACTTTTACGACATTGAATCTTGATGTTTAGGTTCATTAATAACAATGGTAGCTTAGTCTCCTTTTCCTTCAAAGAAAAAAAAAATCTTGATATTTAGGTGTAACTCGAGCCGAGTTCTCTCAAATTTGAGTTTGCCGATATTGGGACTTCAGTAGGTTGGCGAATGCGTCCGAACTTGGATGAGTTTGGGATGGTATATCTCAACCTTATTTGAGCTTAAGTGGCTCTTTTGCTTGGTGAGAAAACACCATGTATTAATATATATTATTATTATTGACAGAGACAACAAAAAAAAAAAAGAAGAAAGAAAGAAAGAGCGAGCTTTGTATAGCCCTATGAGATTCATGGATTTTGATATTCCTAGTTGTCTAAAGATCACATGATTTAGGTAGTTCCTATATCGCAATACCTAGCAATTTAAAATATGATATAAAAATTATCTACATTTCATGATATTACGAGTAGCATATAAAATCATTTTCATGTGATCTCTCATATATTTTCATTGATTGAAACAGTCCATTTGGATTGATAGAAGAATAATTTGTTAGTATATTAACATAGACGGCACAAAAGTCTAGAGACTGAAAATATGAAATAAATAAATAAATAAATATATAAAAGCTAAAGGAAAAAAAGTTTATGTGCAAAAATTGTTTAGTACACTTGAAACGGTTGCGAAAGAATTTTCCTAAGAGCAAACATCTAAATTTAACCAATTCGAGTTATTGTTTCTGTTGGATTGTCCCTCTTATGTGGGAGAATAGCCCAACAAATGTAGGCTAAGTTAATTATTTTTTAGACCATTCTATTTAGAATAATTTTTAGCCCAAAGTGAGGTTCATTAGGACAATTTTTATGTTGAGAAGGCAGGGGCATGAGGTCGTCTTCATTAAAAAAAAGAGGAAAGAGGGGGAGAATGAGCAGAATTGGTAGCATAGTTTTGATCAAATAACGATTGGAAGGCGATCCGTAGTCCGATTGAGCTGAAATTTTGACAGAGGCTTATAACAAGTGGTTTTTCAATATGTACGTTGTGATTGCCATTTGCAGTCTTCTAGCACAATCACATTATGTAGAAATGTGACTGTTGTTCATATGAAATCTTCTCAATTTTTCTTTCTTATTGTTGATGTTTGCCAAGAATATTGTTCTTGAGATTATGTAGTGATACATGTCTCTAGTTTTAGCTAGAGAGAACAGATTGTAATATCCATTATTGGTTGATAGTAAAAGTTTTTGGGTGGACTACGATCCTGTGGTTTTTCACTCTCTATATTGGGGAGGTTTTCCACGTAAAAATTCGATGTTACTTTTGTGTTTCTGATAATTTGATCAGTTAGGTATTTGTGAATGCCTTGATATATATATATATATTAGGTGGATTGGCTCTAGTTGTTTGTTTCCTAATAGGTTTATATAAGGTGGGAGAGTTGCTGATTCTATTGTATTTTAATTATCTTATTTGTTGTTACCTCTCAATCCTAACAATTTCATCCAATAATTCAACCAAATTTTGAGTTGCATCATTAAGCTTACTAGCTAGATTTATTGATAACTCAAAGTTAACAGTCTAATACCAACTCAACTAGGAGTCTGACCAATCTATTCTGTCCGTGCCCCTAAAGTCAGATTGCCCCAATCCTGCAACAGTGACTTCAGATGTAAAATGCTACTCTGTTGCTTGTTTACTTTAAACTTGTGGAGGTAAAATGCACGTAGATTCGTATGTTTGAACAACCAGATGCAATTATTCCCATTTCTATGCGAACTCTAAATTGACCCTTCGGCTAAGGGAAGAGCAAGCCTCGGCATAATGCCATTATCGACCGTCAAACATTATTCTACGGTAACTTCAAAAAGCAAAACAACGTTCTCGGCTTCTTCTTCCTTTTTTTTTTTTTTAGCGCAACGTTCCCGGCTTCTTTGAAGTGCAATACGCGTAACCTCGGCGCTCGGAACTGGGACCCCAAGCTAATGGCACGGACGTAAATGTGCTCTCAAATCAGGGGTAAATGGTTCACCAACCCCTCTCTTAAGCCGCCTCCTACTGGGAAATGTAGCACTCCAACTTTCCACTCTCTTCGGCACCACGTGGCCTCAACCTTATGTAGGAGAAAACCCCTCTATCTCCGGCGATGTAGCCGGACTCCGGCGAGACCAGGAGAGTTTTCCGGCGATGTCAGCGGCGGGGGGGAGGAGGAGGAGGAGAAGGGTCCTTTGCTTGGCGGTCCTTTACGTTGTCTGGGTGCTATGCTTCCCCTGCCGAGCAGGGGCAATTCCGATGTTTCCTCCAAACTCCGGGGCAACGCCACGTGATAAGACCCCCCTCGTCGGCCGGAGGGTGGCTCCCCCCCACTGGAGCTCGCCGGCGGGCGACGGCGAACGGTTGGACGACAGTAAGCGAAGAGTCCCAAGCTGCCCCGATCCCCTCCACAACCGGTAAAAGAAATAATGTTATAACTATTGGTACAATTATTTTTCGGGGCATATCGACATGTATCCTTCTCCTCTATTTTGTTTGTGTACAGCTGGAGGAAGAGAGGCTCTGTATTGATGGAATCTCCTATTTTTATTTTAACTGTTGTCAATAATTTGTGTTAAAATGGTGGAGGTGTAATCAACTAAGCTGAGATTCTTGGTCGCAATGATTTACGATACAGAGCCATGGTCAAGTGCTATAGCCATGGAAACAAGGAAAAAATTTGCAGTCTAGTTGTGTTCTTATGTTCATTTATAGATTTTAATTTCTACTTTGTAGAAATAAGGGCTCCATTATGTATAAAGGTATTAGCGTTCTATTGAGAAATTAGACATATGGATTTCTGTTTATTTCCAGTTTTAAAATTTTTTATGGTATCGGCTGTTGCGGTGCGGTGACATGAGATAATTTCAAAATTGGCAAGTGCAAAATCGGTAGTGAAAGGTAAGTACTTGTGCGCCATTTCTTCTTTCAGTTGATACTCTTCGCATTTCCTTTCAGTTGTTGTGTGTAGTCCAAAAATCAAATCAGTCTGTCTCAGAGATGGGAGGAGGCGCCTGTCAGCTGCCGTATCCTTCCCAATAAACGAGTCCTTAATTATTTAATTATATATATATATATATATATATGTATGTATGTATGTATGTATGTATGTATGTGTGTGTGTGTGAAGTACATACAAGAATAATAAATCTTATGTACTTTGGCAGGGAGGAGTTTGGCCGTGCGCCCTTAAAGAGATTTAAAGGCTAAATTTGGACTAGAGGAGTCGGGGATTGTTCTAAATTCCATGCTTTCTACTATTGCTTGCACTATTAATATATGTATTGGTCTGTGAATTAGCCGCTTATAGACGTCATGGCCATGTCGCACGAGGTATTTCTCACGTACACAAGTGATTTTCATCTTTGATCTCTGTGGTTTCACAAAGGTATCTTCAATCACATCCTAGAGATCGAGTGATCAACGGTCCATCAACTTGATAGTTGTAGTATTTCCTATACACATGAATTTTCACTCATATGCAAGTATATATTTTGGCACCATTGATGTTGGAATGCAAGCTTATATATGACTCTTTTTCCCTTTTTTTTTTTGTTGAAAGCTTCTTGTATATACTCTAATTACTTGACATTATTTTTACAATTTTTTCTTGGCTTTGTATGCTCTTCGTCGATCTTTGCTTGTGATAAATTTAAACATAAAATGGATTTATGGTACTTTCTGCGGTATGCTATAATCTCATATCTGTTTGCAGTGGTTCGAGTCATTGATGGCTGGATGCCATTCAATGATGCACCTACCCCTATCCGAGTAAATTAGCATAGCGAAGTAATTGATTTTGGTAAAAAAAGTGTTACATAATGACAGTGCAACTCCACTGTTGCTTTCCTTTTAGCATGAATTGCTATTTGGGTTGCTTCCAAATGAAACAGAAAAAGACAACCAGTATATCCCTGCCATGTGGTCTTTTCGTTTGAGTATGCTTCTTCTGTCCTGACAAATGTGGCTTATAGACAGCAGACTACAAATTCCTATACTCCTCTCTAAATAAATTCCTATACTCCTCCCTAAATTCTTCTAATTCTTTTTTACTTTATCCTCCTCCTCCTCCTCCTCCTCCTCCTTCTTCTTTTTTAATAACGGCAGCTCACACATGATGGATGTAGATGCGATCAACAAAGTCAGTAAATAAAATGTCATATAAAGGCTCTGGCACGGATCCACTGTCCAACCAGACAAACCCACGAGAGTGATGGGCTGTAAAGGAAGCAACCCAGTCAGCAACCTTTTTTATTTTCTTGTAGACGTATGAGGCCCGGTAGAAGTGGCACTTCCCCAGCAATATACGAATCTCATTGATCAGCGGTCGGTTCTCAGCTGTGCATCCCGATCCCAGATCTACTCAACCATCGTGACCAATTCCCCCTTAAGGATAATGTGGTCCGCGCCCAGTGTCCGCCTCGCATAGCAGATACCCTCCCAGGCTACTCTAAGCTCAGCACATGCCACTGACGAGTCAAAAGTCCGCCGATCTCCCGTCTCAACTAGTCTGACGTCGTGGTCTCGGATGGTGAAACCCACACCACTGCATCTCCCGTCATTAGACACACTGCCATCGAAATTTATCTTGAAGAAACTAGAAGGTGGGGACTCCTAGAAGACAAAGACTGTCGTGGTAGCTATCTAGCCAGTATTGATAGGCCAGTTAGGCAACTTGAATCCCTCTCTTCTTAGACTCAGAGCTCTGTATCGAGGCCTCCAGAAAACGTAGGAGATCCTCAACAGACGACCACCTCTGCCACTGGTCTAGCTAGGCCGAAGCATAGTGCTAAACCTGGTTGGCCCATGGGCATCCGATAAGGACGTGGTAAATGGACTTCTCCACCTCTAGACAGGTCACACAAGCTATCAGAATTCTCATTCCCCATTTTTCCAACACAGCTCTGGTGGGCAGGCACCTCCAGGCCACCTTATAGAGAAACAAGGCATTTTGTAGGTGGATGCGTATCCTCTAGATCTAATTGCTCTTAATTTATTAAGTTGCAGGCCCTCGGATTAGCCTTGAGAGATTTCGAACTTTCACCACTGGCAATGCGGTCATGCTCCACACCCTTCTATCTGCTGTCGCTCTCTTCATGACCGGCATGGTTAGAATCTGCTCGGCTAGCTACTCTTCGAACACTGTTAGATTCTTCTAATTCTCCAAGACCTGGTTAAGCTGTTGTTTTCTTGAGCATAACGGTGACATGCCCTCTTCATATTTCATTGAAAAATGAAGTGAGAGTTAAGGTGGCATTCAAACCCAAAATTCCGGTACCATCACTGGAAATCTTAATCAATAAAGTAATCTAGTACTCATCTTTATAAGAAACTTAATTCTTGGTTACGCAGCTGATATCTCTTTTAGCTTCACCCATAAAATTTACTGGGTTACTGTAATCGGGTCCGCATTGTCCATTGATACGGGAAGTACGGCGAGGCTGTGACAAGATGAGGGCGATTAATCATGGTATCCCTGGTGCATCGTCTTCTGTGACATTTAGACAGTGCATGGAGTGGACACAGTGCTGGCACGAAGGAAGTTGCGACGTAGGAGAGGTCAGAGGAACGGCGTTGCACCGTCGCCTAGCTGTTTGGACATGGAATCTCACAGGCCTCTCAACCACTTCTCACCACCTTCTCCATCGCACTAAATGCGATCAGTAATTATCATCACCATAAAAGCCTCTTCACACTGCTCAACGCACATCTCTTCACATTTCTTCAATCCTTCCTAAATGTCCTAGCCTAGCCAAGAGGGAGTCGGAGACCCAAGAGGTTGGTGAGGAAAGTCTCGGTCTCAGCGCTTTTTTTTTTTTTTTTTTTTTTTTTGGTATTGTCGGAATTTCTTAGGGCTCAGTTTGATTCGTGGGAAAAATAGGAGAAAAAAATATGGTCAATGAAAAAATAATAAGATGCCTCTTATTTGGTTAGAATTTTCAAAGAAGAAAAACGTAAAAATTGTATTTCCATGAAAATATGATTTTCACATTTTATGAAAAAGTCTTTCCATTAGAAACATGTGAAAGTTACTTTCTCATGAGGCAGAAATCACTCCATTTTTATTTTTTTCCAAAAAAATTCTTCAGCATTAAAAAAGCATTAAAGAGGCATTAAATACCTAATTTTTATTAAGAGCATAATAGAAATTATACATAACTTTCTCAGCAAAGTGGATAGTCAACCAAATATAAGCACTTTGTAAATTTGTCACTTTCCCATGGTCAACCAAACATACCAAAAGTACTTTCTTAGGCATTCTCTTCCTAGAAATCTGTTTCCCAGTAATAATATTTTTTGGAGGGAAAACGATTTCCGCGAATCAAACAAGCCCTTAGCATATGTTATGTGTTGCTGGAAATTGGACCCGGGGGCCGCCGCGAAGCCGGGGAAGGAGGGGCTCCGCCGCAGGAACGGTGGATGACTGTGCGCCGGCTACTGGCGTTCTCCTGTAGGGTGGAGCTCCGCCGCAGGAGCGGTGGTCGGTGGCGTGCCGACAGGTGGCGTCCTCCTGGAGGGCGTAAGTCCTGCAAGAAAATCGGTGGCCGGGCTCCCCGGCGCCGGCCCTCCGATGCTTAAGTCAGAGGGGGCAGATATGTGGAGAGAGCAGGGAAGAGAGTATGTGTAGAAGACAGAGAGAATATTTGGATAAGTTCCCGAGGATCAGTTTCCTCCATTGTCTGTGTTGTTCACTTCTTTCCACCCGGTCTAGGAGGGTTCTCTCTGGCTTCGGGTTTTTCCTCCTCCTCCCTTTTCCCCCCAGGTTTCCTTTTATAGGAGGATTTTTATTACCTGGGAGGTGACAGGAGGTTTGTCCTGTTTTGTAATAATTGGGCACGATTTGGCCCATTAATGGCGTGGTGGAAAATAAGGCCGAATCAGACCGGAACCAGGGAGTTGTCACGGTCGATCGGACCTGTTGGGGTGGTTGAACCGCCGGCCGTGGTAGGCCTGGGGTCCGTGGATGGTAAGTGCATTTATTACCGAGTGAACCGGCGGTCAGGGAGAGCCATACGCTTTGATGGTTCGGTGATCCGGAGATCGCCTTGAGCCGTGTTCATTAAATGACTGAGTGCATCGGAGACTCGAGGGGGTCTCATGCATTAATGGCAGGTCGTGCCGAATACCTGCGGAGATCTTATGCCTTGATGGCTTGGAGATAACGGCAGGTTGTAGTGGAGTTGTCAGGTCCCTCAGGCTTAGAGGGTTAGGCGGAAGTTGAACATTTGGTCCAAGGCAATCGGCTCGGCAGGGGTGCCGAGCCGAGCTGGTCGCCCAATGGGGCGCCCTGTGGCGGGGTTGCTTCATAGTACTTCTGCTCGGCGCCCTTTGGGCGAGCGTCTTGCGCTCTTTGGTTTCCTGGTCGGCGCTCTTTAGCCGGGCACCCTGCTGACCGGCACTCTTCGGTCGAGCGCCTTTCTGGCCGAGCATCCCTACTTGGTCATTTTGGTTGGGCGCCTCTTCTTGGCGCTCTCTCTGGTCGGTGCTCTCTAGCCGAGCACCCTACTGGTCGGCACTCTTCGGTCGAGCGCCTTTCCGGTCGGCACTCCTTGGCCGAGCGCCTCCGTGACGGTATGACTTGGGGTTTTTCCCCCAACATTATGCATTTGAGTTTTTTACCTAATGGGATATGATTACCCTTGTTTGTTAGCAGAAAATTCATATGAAATTTTGCTTCTCTAGAATTTTTTCTTGGATGCAATCATTTGACCTTAATTTGACTGAAGTCCATGAAAAGCCTCCCGTCGCTCGCTCGCTCTCTGTGTGTGTGTGTGTGTGTGTGTGTGTGTGTGTGTAAATCAGAGGAAGGAAAAAGAAAACAAAACAAAAAGCAAAGTATGAAGAGCGAGAGCCTGTCAAAGTAGGGGGACGATTCTGTACCGAATTAGTCCTATACACTATTTTAAACTAGTCCTTCAGAAATGTGTCGATTGGTCCCATCCGGCTCTCCCCTCTCGCCGGCGGCGGCGACGACCGCCCCATTGCCCAACGAGTGTGTTCTCTCTGGAAATTTTCCATGGGCGCGAATCCTAAAGTCACAAGACCAACGCTCTAGGAAACACACTGCGTTTTCCAAAAAAAAAAGCCTACATATAACGGCTTCATGCAGACGAGCGCATAAAAATAGAGACATTGAGGTTATGGGATCCGTCGTGCACACAGGATTATTATTATGCGGAAGCCAATCGCCATAGAAACAGGAGGACACGTGGTACGTAGAATAGTCCGTGCGCTTAGAAATATTATGCGATTTTTTCGTACATAACAAATATGCGAAAAATGTCCTCGCATAAAACTCTTGTGCGGTTGTAAAGGCGCATAGATAAAAGTATGCAGACTTGGTGCACTAGGGGTCAATCTCGCATAACTTTTTTCGTGTGGACTTACTTCCGCACAGAAAATATGCGGAACAACAGGTGCTCGGATTCCATTCGCGCATAACACTTTTATGCGAAAGAAAAAAATCCTGCATAGATAAATATGCGGACGTAGGATATTTGATTCTATTGAGCGCATAATATTTCTATGTGGTAGTAGATTCGCACAGTAAGCATACGCGGACGTCCGCAGCATATGAGAGGCATTTCCCCCGTCCCAGCGCCGGCAGCGCCTGTGTCTATTCGACTGCGCCCCCGACACCGTCCCTCAACTCCAGCGGTGACCGCCGACGATCTCAGTGCCTGAATCTTCTCATATGTCGTTTGACGGAGCGGCGACGCCGGCAATCAGCGTCGGCTTCGGTGGTGGGAGATGGAGGGAAAGACAGAAGGAAGAGCTTTTCTACCATTAGATGCCCTCGCTGCTCATGTTTCGCTTTATTTGTCCGTACCATTGCCTTCGCCGCTCGCATTTCTGCTATTGGATATTTGGATGCCCCACAGCCTTGGTCTCGATTGCTCACATTTCTGCCAATGGATTTGTCTTGATCTAAAAGCTGATGTCAGGTGATGCTCCATCCAAGAACCATCCAAATATCATCAACCTCCGTTAGTGTCGCCTGCCTGGCTGCCTCGGTTGAAAGTAATCATCAATTAAAGTCCGATGAATCAAACACTCACCTGTTTTCTGATAAAAAATTTTAAGAAATATACAATGAAAATGCCACCATTTACGTTTCGAACCCAGAACTCCCCTAAATGAAAGCACTAAAAGGAGAGTTTTGATGTACACCAAAAAAAATAGGAGAGTTTTGATCAATTGAACCAAACCTTGCTAGCAAAAGCCATCCAAAACGACTGTCGTGCACCAGAGGTGGCCATGTTTCACAAATCTCAATGCAAGATTGAAGGGTGGTGCGACATTGGACCATGAAATGGTCTGTTGGGCACAAGACTCTAGCTTCCTTTCTTCTTTCTTTCTTTCTTTCTTTTTTCCACTTTTTTGAGGGAGACTGGGAGGGAGACCTATTCGTACCATAACTACCTGAGTTCAGAGTTTTGGTGATGCGTCGCTCGGGAACCTAAGCAAAGCAGCATGACCACTTAGACAAGCCCCAATTCGTATTTCCTTTTATTTCTTATTTTAACTAATTAATGGAGATTTCAGTAGAGCAAGTTTTAGGGGAAAAAAACCACCTTCTAATTCTATGTGAATTATGCATCAAAGGCCTCATACATGAAAGAGTGGTTATGTTAGTGCCATTGTTTCATCAGCGGCGCACAATAGAGAAATTCATATGCCCCTTATTTTGGAGAAAATATACCCTGCACTCTGTGAACCACATCAGTGGTGCGCCATAGAAACAGATCGAGACAAGATGTGCAGGGCGGCTGGCATGTAATATATGGAGCCCACAAAAACTAGGACGTCTGATTGGTGCGGTGCACCGCCACATGGTGCAGGAATATAATTTCTCCTCCTTTTTCGGCTCCTCAAGACACGAGCGTGACACCGCCGCAAACATCGTTCAGAGTACAGCGCAACTCTGACCTATGGTCATGGCATGTAGACGTTGAGCCGGGAGAACACTGGTAGTGTACGGGGAAGAACACCTGATCGTAAATTCTAATTGAGTAGACCAAGACTTCGTTTACAAAAGTTCTTTACTTCCAAGGCATAATAATAATGCTGCAATGCTGAGCAAATGTTGATAATGCGGAGAAGGAGAACAAACCACGTAGTAAGTTAATATTTTGGTGTCGTTGGAATCTTTGGAATTTGGATGCCTGGCCATGCTTGTGGGTTTCATTTCTCACCCATCATCAACACTGTGGCTTGGGAGTCTTCATATTCTAAGCTTCAAGGAGGATTTTGGCACAAGAAATCCTTGTAGGGGCTTCAACAAGTGCTTGATACGGGTACTTTTCCATCTTATCTGAAAAATTATTGGCGATGCATCGGCTATTGTTCCTTAGTAAATGAGCGAGATGTATCGCATATGGAAAATAAGAACACTAGGAATGGTATTATATACTAGAAGGCTGCCTGCAAGGAAAATGAGAAGTCAGATGATCCAAGCTCGCTATTAGTTTCTGGCTATATTGGCCATTTAGTTGAATTCAAAGCATCAAGGTAATCAAACCACCGATTAATGATATATTATTATATGGTTTTTTGTACTAGCACGAATGTATGATTCAATGAGGAGGTTGGTTTTGTATAGAGATGATCTATTTTGCATTGTGATAATATCAAAATCTGAGCTTGTCCCAGTAATCACCTCTCCAGTCACCGGATGCTATACGAACCCACACAAATGAAATCCAAGTCCCTACTTTGCTGAATCAATATATACCAAAAAGTTCACAAATAAATAACAATAAAGAGCACTAATTAGCCAATTCTTCAAATGCTGATATATAATGCACAGGTTTTGCTGGGTCTGCAACGGATCTAACAAGGACAAGCAACCAGTAACGGCTTTCTTTGGATGATTCTTCTTATGAGATGCTAGAAAGTCAAACAGAACAATAAGGTCAGTTAAGAGCAAAATAAAAAGTTGGACATTTTAACACATGGAATTTGTTCTACAATATAAATATGCAACCAGATCTTATGCAATTCTTCTAGAAGTTTTGACCAAAAAATATGAAATAATGACATGTTAAAACATGTTGAGACATTTCTATTTGACTTTAAAATTTCAATTTTTAGTCCATTATTATTACATAGTTAACAATCAAGTGCTTGTTAATGATTTATATTTTTGTGGCATGTACTCAATATTTATACATTTCTCAGTATAAATTGTTTAACTTAGATAATAACATCTAAAACCTGATGACTACCAAGACCTGATCCTCGCCTGAACCCGATACACATATGTTACCCAAACCCAGACCCAATTCATCAATGGTGGAACATAAATTAAAACCCAACATCTCCATGTGTATAGGTCTAGGTTTGGTAAAACCCGGACCGGATTCCATGCTCATATCCACAACCAAGAATTTCTGCTGACGGATGATGGGTATGATCACTACCTTTTCCTCACAAAGGATAAGGTTGCCTCCTTAACTGCAGCAACCCACAATAGGTACCATCCGATATTACTTTTGCTCTCTTAGACCAACAGCAAGAGATCCCTGAGACAGTAACAATGCCTTCCCATTGCATTCTCAGTTTAGGCCAAAGACCCTCATCATAAGGTCTTCTGGCTCTGGTTCGGAACTACTCACTATATCTCAATTGACTCTCAAACCATCACAATTACCAACTTTTTAGCGAGTAATAATGAGCTATCATCACTTATGGAAAGCAAAACAAACAAAACAAAAGCAGAAACATGCGGATAAGAACACACAGTAGCAACCTTAAGACACTTGAAGCATCTACAATTACCAGAATCAAACTCAGCCTTTTCAAAACCAGTTGCAGGTAACAAGTCAAATATTACATGACGGGAGATAAGATGGAGCATTTGTATAAACTTCTAGAACTGTGGAGTTTGAGTTGGTTGCAGTCAAGGATAACCAGTCATTCCGACAGTTGAGCTTGCCCTGTTGGTTTTATGCGCAGCCTGACTTGTAGCTTTGGAAAAGTACATGTAGTAATACACATTGAGTATCATGGTGAAGACCACGAAGACAGCTCCAGTAACGAATACTCCTTTCCTCAGAGACTCACAAGTCCAGTTTGAAGCATAGATCATATGCCTGTACTTTGTGTGGTATGCATTCTTTGTCGCACCAGCTAACAAGCATGCCTCAGCAATCAAGAAAGTCAGCCTGCAGTTGGCAAACAAGCACATTCGCATAATGCATCCCGAAGTAATTCAAGATTTATAAACAGAATAATGGATTTGTGAGAATTATGATCCTATATGGAAGAAAGATCACCATGAAGAGGCAAAATATATAATCGACCAGGCTCGACTTCCACCAGGAGCTAATGGTTGGCCAAAGCACATACACTTTGTGACACCCATGAGCAGAGATTGACTAGAGAAAAGAAACAAGAAAGCACCAACTCCATAGCCGGTTGCAACATCCGAATCGTAAACACAGAATGTAGCATTGAGGTTATCAGTAACTATGGTACCCTGGCATGCAAAACAGAGAATTTAGTAATGCCCAGAAGCAAATACAAGGTTAAATAGCTAAAAGATAAGGATGTCAGAATTTTCTTTAATCATATGGGTTACATGTCAATCGGTGTTCATAGTCAATCACAGATTACAATTTGCAAGAAATATTGATGAATGAGCTAGGTAGATCTCCAAGAAGACTCCAAATAGTTCTGCCCCAGCCCAAGGACAAAAAAGCCATTAACTATATCAAGATATGTGACTGGGCTATTATTGACTATTCGAGTTTCACTAATCATAGAGACAAACTGGATCATAGGAGCGAGAAGGAACCCCAAAACAATGTCTAACCCCACAGCTAAGGCCCAACAAACAAAACAAGAAACATTAGAAGCATAGAACAGCCAAAAGTGCAGTTTCAATAATCTGGTGAGTTGTGGGAACATAATTGTTTCCTCGTTTTTTATTATTCTTTCAGTGAATACAATGCAAGCCGACCGTCATTGTCACATGCCTTTAGAAGATGAACAGAAGCTGTGGCCGGAACAATTGACCTTGTGACGTCCACTTTGAGTCCCTTCCCCACTCTTTTATGATTTTACCCACTTTCTAACTTTGCTGATGTCGTATTCTATTTAAATCAAGCTTGCAGCGCACCAAGATATTAAGTTCATCAATTTAAAGAATGAAAAATATAAATTATTGTTTTATATGAGTCATTTCTAGGTACTTCTACATGAACAAGAAACTTATCTGAATTACTCCTGAATATTACTAGCATTCATTCTTACACTTAAAGAAAACTATATTGGCTAAAACAAAGAAAACATTTTCCAATAGTTTACCTAAGTACCCATTTTCCATTTATGCAAGAAACTGTATAGATTGGGTAAGAAAACAACTTGATAGCAATAGTCTAAATTAAAGGTTCGATCAAAAAACATAAACAAAATTTTCAACAAGACTCACCCATCGAACCTGAGGTCAGGTAAACTTCATACTTTAGTGATCTCTGGGGCCTTCCACAATTGGGCCCTTGTGCAGTCCTACAGTGATTGGCCCATGCAGTGGAGGCCCGACAGCACTTCGGGCCCTTGTAACTCCTGCCTGCAGCACATCTCCCAACTCCTAGGGCTAACCACCATGTGGCTCCATAAAGGCCACAGGGTGGGAGGCCACAGAATATGTGCTCTTTGTTCTTATCCAAGTCCTCGAAAACCAGAATTGCTGGCACATCATTCTTCAATATTTTTTCATCCAAAATATTTCTGTTCTTGTTTGCTTCTCCTTTTCCTGAAGTCCTACCAATCAATATGGGATCAACTTTCTGGATTTTATTCCACCAATGGTTCCTAACCAAAAAAGGTCCATTCAATTGGAAAAACTCTGTAAATCATGCCTCCGTCAAAGCCTACTCTAAGACCCACCAACGCCACCTTACACCTACTGGTCCTCCATATAAACTTCCCTATTCATCATTTACAGCACTGATGAAGTGATGTAGGAAGAGAAAGAAAATCAGGCTTATTAAAGATGAACAATTAAGATGGCAAAAACAAGTGAAATAGGTTTCAATAGGCAAGGCTAGGTGTGGAGATTAGTAATCTAAGGTTTGCTTAGCCCAATATCAGAGTTCTATGAAGAATTTCAAGAATGTTGTCATCTTTGTTGCAGACCTGAATTGGGGTGTAGGCCTAAGTACAAAATACTTAAGATGAACTATATAGGATCTGCTTGAATTCAGAGATTGCAAAATCACTAGTTTAAAGGAATTTTATGGGATCATACAAGATAACAGATGGATTAGAAAAATATTAGCAGGAAAGGAAGTACAAGATAACAGTAACAGAGTCAATAACACCATATAAAACACTAGATTTACCCAAAGGTATCATCACTAGACTTGGAAAATCAGACCAGCCTGGCTAGCAATTTGACAACAGGGCAAGCCTTGGCAAGGGTATCTGAGCTAGGAAGTCAAGTCGAACCCGTATTCTACACCTGCTTAATTTCCAACCTGGCCCAGACTAAATAAATATTACCTTGGTTTGGCTAGGCCTAGCCTGAAGCACATAAAATAAAAGATGTTACTAATATATTTATTAATGTATACTACATAATAAGTAAACATTAACCTAGTAGCCTTCCCTTTTGCCTCTTCATCCTCTCCTCCAAGCCCTAATCCTAAGAAACCATTAGAACTTCGGAGGAGTGGCTCATGAACATTGATGCTACGACAAGAATGGGTCTAGCGTTTTGCTTGGTTTGGCTTGCCTGGACCTTTGATCTATTCAACAAGGCTAGGCTTGGACTAGGAAAGTTAGGCTTGAGATTGAGCCCTGCCAAGCTTGAGCTAGCATGGGGGTTTGGATGCTTAGCTCATGCTAGGTTAGAATTGGCCCAATAAATGCTCATGTATATCCATCACCATGATAGAGAAGAAGCAAAGCTCAAATATTTATCACAACTGAAATTAATAATATATTATCAAAAATAGCCCTTGTATAGACCCTTGTGGATCCTCTATAGCTTTAGGAACACCAAGAATAAAAGTAAACTTCCTTTCTAGAAATGAAATAAGGAAATACAGAAAAGAAGGAAGAACAACCTACTCTTCACAATACAAGGCCTCCTAGCATAACTTTTAAGGGATTAACCAGCCCTTCATGAGGAGATTTATTAACATGCAACAACAGAAAAGGAAACATATAACAAAATGAGAGCTTATCCAAATTAGGATCCTCATAGGCTGTCTTGTGAACTCTACAAACACCTAAAGCATTCTAAAATTCAATCCTAATAATTTAACAGTCACCTCTTTCCCAACCTGTAACAGAAATTAGGCTCATAGTCACTAATCCGGCTCATCTATGGTGCCCCAAAGCCAATGCCAAAGATGGTAAAAAGGAAAACAAAAGGAAAAAGAATGTATTTAAAACCCTAGACATGTATTGGTGTTATAATGAAGAGCTATTACTTTGAACTCAAATGGTGCAAGAAAAAAAGAAAAGAAAAGAAAAAAGAAACACACATACAAAATAAGTTAGCATGACATGCATTGGAATTTCACTCAGGAGCAAGAGTTAGAACATTAACTAGTTTCCAGAAAATATAAAGTAAACAAAGGAAAAGTCCTTATAGTAATTACCACCCCAACAATTAATAAAAACTTACCTATCTACTATATAGGTAATTAATGATGAAATCTGCCTAGGTAAAAGTCCTTATAGTAATTACAATTCCAACAATTAATAAAGATTAATCTATTTATATAAGTATTTAATGGTGAAATCGGCCCGGGTATAGAAATGATTAAGGACAAAAGAAAATAATACACCAGAGTTGGTGCTTTTAATCTACTAATTAAAATCCCCCCCAGCAAGGGAGTTTTTTTTTTTAATCGCTTATCTTGGGAATCGAACCCGTGCCACTGGCTTTGATACCACTGTTAGGACCGTAGGCCTTGCCATCTCACTAAAACCCGCAGGTGATAGTAAAGGCTTAACCACAGACTTTAAACCGACCATCCCAAGCGCCCCGCCGGCGTTTGATTGCGACTTGGCCTACACCGGCCTCCGCCGCGGACGAGCCTTGCTAACTTGGCCCACACCGCGGACGAGGTTTAATGGATCATAGGCTATTTTCATTCAAACAAAGCCCTAAAATTCAAGCTTGACCTAAGCTTTGATCAAGCTTAATTTAAATCCAGCTCACTTTGAGGGTAACAAGCTGCGGAAAATATGCTTGTTTAACCTCATATTGATACTAAGCTCCATCAAATAGGAAATGTGCCAAATTTGACCAATCAAATAAGCTTGATTACACCTCTAGACATCAATAATCCGAAGGACACATTTAACCGGTTATCTCCATCATTTGCCAACTCTGTTTCAAAAAAAAAGTCACATTTTCAGAATCCTGTTGTGGCATGTGCTAAAATTTTCATAAACATCCAGCGATGAAGCGATTGTGAGATTCTAGTCCCACAGCAGATTGAACATGAGTACACAACGATGTGTCAAAACCTTCATGCAAGCACAGAGGGAGCCACAGGGATGGGGGTCAATCAAAAGCCAGAAATATGATGCAATTTGAAGTCCCAAATCTGGAATGACTATTTGCTTCAAGCCATAGATGTAGCATCAGTGTTATTAGGCACTAAAGAAAAGAAATTATAGGATAAGTTTGCACCAGCAAAATTTCCTCTTTAATGTGGTCAACCAGAAATACAAGGTAATGCAAGAACAACATGTAGCTGAACAAAGCACTTGCAGTCATAAGTGCAGACACAATGCACAAGCCATCGGTATAAAATCCATCTGCTACTAGGGAAACTAGTAGCAAACGTACGAAGTATTCATGGACCTCCAGGTAAATACTTACTGCATGTATTTTATCACACACACATACACAACCTACCGCTTGTAAAGGAGCAAGGCCATATGTAAAAATAAAAAACAAAACAAAAATCAAGGAAGCGTCAACAATCCCAAGAAGTAACTCGAATTTCCTAGGCATTGCTGTCCGGTTGCAAAGGATGAACTCATACACCAAGCTTGCCCATGAATTGAGTCATTACACTTTAAAATCTTGTATTTGAACCTTACTTATTCTGCTCCAATTTCCCTGGTGTACGTTTTTAAAAATCTTTGTACAAAATGCGCTCCCTAGTCCACCCTCCCCCTTTCAAATCATCTTTTACGGTTACAATCAAGGTCACAATTTCCATCTTCCATTCAGCATTCTGAAATTCCAATGCAAATTGAAACCTTTTACTCTAACAGAAGTGTTCTGTTACTTACATTGCATATTACCCTAAAAGATACAGTTTCCATACAAACTAGACCTAATCAAATACCAACTAGTAGACCAAATAACTTCTAAATTCATTGATTCAATTAGTAGACCTAATCGCAAAGACATCCACATAATGGCCAAGAAACAGAGACTAAAAGGCAAAATCACAAAGATCTCCATCCAACATCAAGTGAGCGACACCCTACTTCACTATAACCAAGAGGTACAGCGGATAATAAGAAGGGCGAAGAGCGCTCACGGTGCTCCTGCGGCGTTCGGCAGCGATGGCGAAGCCGAAGGCAGTGAGGCTGAGGGCGACCACAAGGATGTGGACAAGCGTAGAAGCCTTCCCTTCTCCCATCGCCCTCTTTTCTCACTCGCTCAAAGAAGTAAGAAGGTGTGGGGTGGTGTGAAGTGGAAAGTGCGAAGTAAGAGACGGCCGTGGAATAAAGGCAGCGCGGCCTCAGCAGCGGCCCCTACTTTTTGAACTCCGTGCTGTTGGATTGCCCGCAGAGTTGACTGGAATTTCAGGGCGTGTCACCAACCCCTTGCCCGCTGGTCTTTCGAATGGCCATCGTTCTGCATGTGATATCAATATGTTAACTTTAACTTAAATCATTATTTTACTATATTGATGCTTGATATTTCTAATTTGTTGGTCTTTCATCTCAACCGAGATCAAGCAACATGTTTGCTTACATTTTGATGTCGCCAAGCATCAGATGGTTGGACACGTGATCCGTGAAAAATACAAAATGCAGTGGGGCCAAAGTGTCTTTTAGGATTTTCTCTCGGGCAGGCAATCGATCCTTCGGAAGATAACTCAAACGCATCCATGCAGCTTGTTCACATCAGATCTAGTTCTCACCGACAAAATTCTGTAGTATCTACAGAGCCGCTTAAGGGAGTGGTCATGCGCGAGCGGAGAAAGGCCGAGCTCGAAGTGACACGCACCTCCTTGCTTGGAAAACGAGTGTCAAAGACTCAAGTTCTTGGGTGATGTTATTCCTCACGATATTAAATTTTCTGAAAAATAATATTTCTAAATTTACGAGTTCATATCCCAGAAATGTTTGGATACATCCTCTTCTCTTATTGGATGGGACTTCTCTCTCCCATCTTGAAGAAGAAGCGATATCGAAAGAAGAACTGGTATGGAGGCCATAATTTGTAGGGATATGCACCGATTAATCTGCTCCAGCAATCGAACTTAAATGAGAGAGAAATATCAAGATCATATAAGATCTTTCAAGAAGGTTGCTGGTCTCCACGAGGACCAAGTCCAGGCATTGACTTTGCTACGGTTATGCTCAGAGAATGTGAAGATTGGCATTCTTATCGATACCTGATCTCCCAAAGGACCAAGACAGATATCTAAACAACAGGACTAATAACAAGACAAGCACTTTAATTTACAATATCTTCAACAAAGCATCATACCTGCAAAAATAATTGTTCAATGTGGATTAAAAAAAAAACGAAAAAGAAAAAGAAGTTTCAGCACATACAAATTCATCGAAGTGCTAATAAAAGCTGTCAAAACTTTGTTGGTGTCACCTATAAATTTAATGTCGTCACGCATTAGGCTTATGTTTAGGCCTGTGACTCTGTTCAAAATCTACTTCTGGCAGCTGTTCAAGTTTTTCTCGGAGTGTTTCACCAATGTCATGAGCTTGGCACAGAGGCATATTCCCAGGCAAGGCAATGTCCACCTCAACGAAGTATTGAGAACCGAAAGTATATGCTCTAACCGTAGCGATATGATTGATTCCTGCATGGCGATTCCAAATGATACCGTCAACTTCGCTAAGAAGTCAGGGGGTGCTGTTTTCCCAATTAATGACCATACATTCTCCATGACAGTCCTTGCCCATGTACTCATCGTGTATAAAGCTATCTGCAACAAAATCCAGTACGAATCAGCACACTCATGGATGGAGCATTGCTAGCCGGTCCTGGGCCAAATATCGATAGATACATCGACCAACTGAATTAATTACGCTGCTTTGTAGCACGTAGTATCTGTCTTTATTCGTCCTCTTTGCCCTTTACTAGAAAGCTAAGGAAAGCCGAAGCACTGTATTCTTTTTCCGTCTTCCATGGTAGGGGAGGGGGAAAAAAAAGGGAAAAGGGAAAAGTGAAAATAGAGATCGAAGAAGCAGGTATATAGAAAAGAGAAGAGATTGGAGCATGACATACCAAGAGTGATAATACCAACATCCACTGTCTCATCTTCAGTTGTTCTTTTTTTTCATGAGACAGAAAGACATTTATTAGAAATCGTTTCATTCAAAGCACCGCATTTGCCATCACTGTTAACATCACTCGTAATAATTTCAGACCTTGGTCTTATGTTCTGGCCTATGAGTGAACTCGAAATCTATGTGCACAAATGCGCGTTCGACTTCCGGTAGCTGCTCAAGCTTTTCCTGGAGTGTTTCCCCGATGTCATGCGCCTGGCTCAAAGGCATATTACCAGGTAAGACTATATCTACTTCGACAAAATAGTGAGAACCAAATGTATATGCTCGGACTGTGTCAATATGCCTGATTTCTTCATGGTGATTCCAAATGAGGTATGTCAGCTTTGTTAGATAATCTGGTGGTGCAGTTTTCCCAACCAATGACCATACATTCTCGAGTACAGTCTTCGCCCATGTGCTTATTGTGTATAGAGCTATCTGCATCACAAGTTAACTAATTCATGAACACATTTGTGCTTGATATCAAAAAAAAAAAAAAGTATTACTAGTATTGTTGTTGGCATTTGCATGATAGGACTGGAAAACTTAAAACTGCATGAATTTAATTTTTGCACAGAGCACTTGTACATAATTATGTCTGTGGACGCATGGATGTATGCAGGCAGGCATATGTTTATAAATTAGATGCGATTAAATGTAAATAAGTCATCCTTGCAAATAAACTTACCAGTATTGCGCCAACAGGGTCCATCCACCAATAGAATCTAACAGCAAGTAAAGCTGTTGCGAGACCAATGGAGTTAGTGATGACATCAAAGAAATGATCTTGTGCATAAGCTCTGACGATATCATTTTGGAAGGTGCGGCAATACAGCATGAGGACGAACTTTACTATTGTAACTGAAGCCATAATGCCAACCATCCATTTCTCTTTTTTATGGTCAAAAGTAGGGTGAGCCTGCAATGTGTTCATTTTGGTGTTAGAAAGCAGCATCTAGGTCGATAATTGTTCACACAGATAAGCTTCTCTAAGATTGTGCAGCTTTCAAGGTTTGTTATATAAATGGGGAGTTATAATGAAAGATAAGTAAAATCAAAGATCAATTAGCTATAATCAGATTAAATTTAAAAAAAATATATACAATTTATTTTACAATATGGAGCATATGTCACTTCGTGTCATACATTTAGAAGAACAAGGTAACTTTTCTGACCTTGAGAAAAGATTTAATGTACGATTAAGGGTCATCGTCATTAATAATACCATACAACAACAACACAAATTTCATTAGGCATATCAAATCAATTACTATTAGGTTTACTTGAAGAACATCTACCTGGGTAACAAGTTCTCGACCGGACTCTAACATCACCTGGAAACCGAGTGTAGCCATCACAGAAGCAAAAACTATAATTCCCTGCATAGTAAAAATAATAAGATTTAACTTGTTTACAGGAAGATCACCGCAAATAACCGAGCAATTTACAAGTGTAAGTTAAATCTTTTCTTTTTGTTTCTTTTTTCTTTCAAGAAAAGGGTAGTTGAAGCAACCCATATTTCATTAAGCCAACAAAAGAGATACAGAGGAAAAAAGAGCAAACAAAAAGCAAAACAAACTAAAGCAGTCAAAAGTTTTGTAAAGGTATCTGTTCCGCATCTTCTTATGCTTCAAGAATTTATGCCACTGTGTTTCCTGAAACTCAATAAGCAGTAGATCTAAATTTACCCTTAGCATAAAAATTAATGTAACAGCTTAAATATGTTAATTATCTGAGCAATTTGTATATGAAAACCCAATCAAAATTCAATGAAGTGGCATCAAGATTTTTATCAAAGATATTGATTGTGAGTTGAAATGTATATTAATCTGTTCTCACCTACAGAGATCTCCCCCACTTTCATTCTTTAGTAAAAAGGTATCATCAAGTCATCGCTTTCCATGTTACCTACAGAAGTTTGCACTACTGATAATTTAAGGATTTTTTTCCCATAGTGTAACGTGCTCAATTATACGATGAAGAATTTGGAAGATATGACATGCTAACCTAAACCTTATTAAATAATTTCAATTAGCACCGATAAATATTTATAGAATTTACAGTTAGAACATTTAATTTATATTCTAGTTGGTCAATATCTACCACCACAGCATCATACTGGACCAAATGTAGGCAGCCCTCCTGCTTCTCTTTAGGGGAATGCCATATTTAGGTGAGGAATAAGTGTAAAAAGAGCATAAAGGATGCAATGCTTGTATTGTTAGTGTGGCACAGGGGTTATGCTGTAGTAAATTGGGCTATTGGGTGATAAGAAGAGAAAAGGCCATTTGGAGAACCCTGCTATGTGCTCAGAATACAAGTGCTAATAATGCCCCTCCACCTAACAAGCAGATGTTCTGGCTTTGAGTCTTGTGAACAGATGAGTCTCCCACCCTTTCTATCTCTCAATTTAAAAAAAGAAAAAAGGAAAGATGATCAACTAGCAGCACATGCAGAAAAACTGAACGTCTGTTTTCATTTTGACATAATGTAGGATGACATGATGTTGGAAACAGGCTTACCACAGGTTGCATTCGCTTCTTGCCAATTGGATAGCTATACTGATTAGGTTTCTTCATTGCGTATGACGTAAACCAGAGAATAAACCCTGACAGAAGATCCAGCAAAGAGTCTAAAGTTGAAGCAATGACTGCCAAGGATTTGCTCTCAATAGATGCGTATACTTTTGCAGCAAAGAGGAATAAATTGGCAACATTGGAAGTATTAATTGCCATTCTTTCGCTCTTTTCTAGTTCTCTCAGCTCATCCTGAAGATAAAGTAAGAATCATCAGTAAGTTCTGTACACAATGTATGCAACCAATGGATGTCCATACGATGATTTTTTAAAAGGTAACTTCATTCTCATATTATGCATAAAATGCCACCCTATCCCTTTCTTCCATAATCTTATACATATGCAGAAGTTTGGATGTCACTGCTAATGAATGCCAATTAGCATCCATACATTTGGTAACCAAGCATCTCAAAATGATATTGGATGATAGAACTTTACAATGTTATTTAGATCTTTTTTTTTTTTTTGAAGAACTTTTCTTGTGAGAAAATTGAAGAACATTTCTTGATTTTCTTTTTCTTTAGAACATTTCTTGAGTACCTTACAAATAGAAGGAAAACATATAACTAAGAAGGGAAATTAAGATGATAGACCTCTGTAGAAGCTCCTGCTTGACAACCTAATTCAGTGATGCCTTCCATTTCATTGAATCCCTGTAGAAGCTTTTCTTGCTTCTTGTAGTATTTCGCAATTTTACTTTGCTTACCTGAAAAACCAGAATATAGAGAAAAAGACATAACTTTGCATATACAATAAGTAATGTAAATAAACTTCAAAATTATAACCATAAATAATGACTAATAGTTCAAATGTGTCTTCGGAATGTTTGTCAATAATCATTGCCGGTATTGATCCTTGATTGAGAGATCAGAGCATGCCATAATAATTTTTAAAACTTAAGGTACAGATACTTTACAGTTTTGACTTTATTAAGGATAGGTAGAAGATTAGGTTGACATGATATAAATTTTACTATGCAAACAATAAATAACAAAGTAGAACCTTCATACGATTTTATGTATTACTTGAGTAAAATACAACGACCCTGAAGTGATCAAGTTAATGCATAGGTGTTGCAAGGCTAATAGAGATAGAAATCTATATCTGGGATTTCAAATCCTGTGCTGGAGTTAACTAACCTGAGAAAACCATTTCTACTATGGTTATAACTTTTATCCTAAAGTATAACCAATAATACATAGCCCCAAAAGATAATGAACAATTCCCATTCCAATTCCTTGAGAAGTTCGATGAAATAAAAGTATTGGAAATCAATATAGATAAGAAATCACATTGTACTGTATTGGAAAATATGGAATGTTTTAAATGATTTAAACACAACTTGAAGGAGAAATTTGTAAGGTTGAATGGCTATAAGAAATTGGATGAGAAAAATATAAAAGTTGAATGATCGTCAAATCAAACACAAACAGAACATGGCCCTAAATTATATAGCCCTACATTTTTCTCAAAAGAACCATATAGTAGTTCATGAAATGTAATGGAGGATCTCATACAGTCTGCTTTTCTTTTGTTAGAAAAATAAAAAAGTCAGGCCTGCAGCATTTGGTTCTATCAGCCTAAATTGGCCACCCATTGCTTGGACCGAATATTTCCGCCTAGTTTAAGCATGAATCGCTTGAATTCTTGAATCTCTGTTCGATTTAGTTTAAGTTTGGTATTTTGATTTTAATCAGCAGAATGCATTGCTAATTGTTTATGCAAATGGGCATCTAGAAACAGTCAAGTCAGATTGAACTGCAAGGCTATCGATCTGATTGTAGATTTCATGATACATGACCATCTTTATCAGAAATCTTTTGATCGTGTCTCCACCACTTCCAGACACAGACTTGGCTGCCAACTTGTTCGCTATTAAGCAAAGACACTCCATTTTTTCTCTCTTTAAGAGTGGAAAGAGAACCTGTAAGACAAGAAACTGCTACGCTGTCCTGCAGATTCCCCAACAGTTAAAAACCAAGGACTCTATGGGCATTATTTTACAGGAAAAAATTAATTTTGACCTCAACACTTAATGGATAGACCTGGATTGTAGCTTTCAGGATAAGTTGTGAGGGCAGCATAGTTTTGTTTTTCAACCAAAAGCCAAACAAATTTTCCTTTGTTTCTTTTATGGTGCTGCTGGCCTGTATATTGTGTTTGGCTTTTTAATCAACGCTGTTAAACCTTGAGTAGGGTGTTACAGTATCTACAGTGCCCGATATAATTACAGAGACTCCAGTAGTAAATATCCAAAAACCAACAGTAGTTCATTTCTCAGGTCTTCCATTTACTATAAGCGAAGAGGGCCCGCCCAAAGAAACTCCAGTAAATTGTAAGTACGTCAAGCGAAAATTCCCATCTCAGAGCACGACCATCAGTGAAGCCACTGCACCATAGTATATGAGCCTATTGTGTATATATATAGACCAGACACAGAAAATCCAACATTTACGTATATGTATGTCTATGTATGTATGTATGACACACACACACAGTATATATATATATATATATATATATATATATATATATATATATATATATATATATGTGTGTGTGTGTGTGTGTGTGTGTGTGTGTGTATAAAAGTCTCCAAATATGAACGTTATTGCTGCACTTTATTTTCTTTCCTATGACTCTCTGTCTCTTATAAAGGGCAAGGGCAGAATGAATTGCGAGTATTTATTAAATCAGGAATGCGTGGGTGGGTGTTGGTTTCTGGGTGTGGGTGTGGGTGTCTTCGTGGGCATATAGGAATGCGTGCGCATACGAGGTTGTGTGTGGGTCTGGGTGCAGGCGTGCTCGCGCGTGTAATTTTCTAGGTATGCATTTTTTGCATAAACCGGGACACAAGAATTGGATTGTGATGTAGATAGGAAAAAATTAATACTATAACTAAATATTTATATTTATTTTTTTATTTAAAAATATTATTTGTTAAGATTTTTTTAGTCTATTTTTTCTAATTAAGGATATAAAAAAATAATATTCTGTTAAATTATTTAGATACTTATATCTAAATCTTCATAATGAAAAGTTCAACCTTTTACCAACCTTTATAAATGGTATCTATAAAATTTCATAAATATTCAAATGTCCAATACGTATCGTATGTAGCTAAGTATCTGTCATGGATTTTTGGGGCCACACACAGGTGTCACACAATATATAAGTGGGCTTCCTTTGCGCATGCACTCTATGATAGAACGATAAAACAAATGCATCTAGAAAAAAAGAATTTTTTTCATAAATTTCTATTTTGTGAAAACATACTTCCAGATGTACACGTTTGCCTTCAAAATCATCCCAACGAATCCGATTATGCCTCTATAAACTAATTGCATGCATCATCAAACAGGACACAAGAAACGGATTGTGATACATATCTAAATATGTGAGTCGGCAAGAGAGAAAAAAAAAATACGATAGGATAAAATTAATACTACAACTAAATATTTATATTTATTTTTTATTTAAAAATATTATTTGTTAAGATTTTTTTAATCTATTTTTTTCTCGTTCCAATTACTAACCAAAGATATAAAAAAATAATATTCTGTTAAGTTATTTAGATACTTGTATCATTGGCGCATTCTCATAAAGTAAGGTTCAACTTTCTGCCGATTGATAGCTATAAAATTTCATAAATATTCAAACGTCCCATGCGTATCGTACTCCAGCTAACTAATATCTGTTATGGATTTTTAGGGCCACACACAAGTGTCTCGATAACACAATATATAAATGGACTTCCTTTGTGCAGCCGTGCGTGCATGAACGTGTGGTTGTGAATGTGTGCGCATGCACTCTATGATAGAGCGATAAAACAAATGCATCTAGAAAAAGAGATTTTTTTATAAATTTCTATTTTCTGAAAAAATACTTCCTGATGTACAAGTTTGCCTTCAAAATCGTCCCAACGCATGAATCGGATTCTGCCTCTATAAACTAATTGCGTGCATCATCAAACTAATCTTTTACTAGCAAAATAGTCTCTGTTTCCATTCAATCACCTCATGTCCCCACCGCGTTATAAGATTAATAGCACGAGACGAGTAGGAGAGCGTTGAAGGCGAGGACCGCGAGAGGAGACATACCATGGGTCCTACGGAACACTCGTGAGACAAAGGAAGGGTCTTTGGGCCCTTCCGGCATCTGGAAGTCGCTCATGTCAAGCCTCCAACTCTGTGACGCCGCCGCCGCCGCCGCCGCCTCCCCTTTCAGCCTCATCGGCGAAAGCAGCTCCGTCCTGTAGTCCGTCGACTCGCACCGGAGCTCCATCGCCATGCCCGACTCCCTTCTCCTCTCCTAGTTAGTACACACAACTCCTTGGAGAAGAATAAGAAGACAGGAAGCGGAGTGGGTATTGGTTAGGAGTTTGATGACGGCACTGCGTGCTTCTTTTGGGAAGCACTTGAGTTTTTTTACTTTTTGCGGATGGGTGCAGGCCGCGGCGGTGCTTGGCACGCCCTGCTTTAATTGGTGGGGCGGCGAACTGAGCGTGATAGAGTTGATAAGATCAAAGGCACGCCAAAAGAGTAATCCGAGAAAGCTGAAACGTCGGTTACCGACTGGGATCCCCACCCCCTGTTTGGGGTCGAACAGCTTTGGATTCTGGGTTCGACCATGTGTCATCTTTTGATAGGCTTTGCTGGTGGGTTCAGGTGTTGGAACTATGGGTCCCACTTGAAGTGGGAAGTTTGCTCTTGGTAACCGTAGAGCGCCACTTCCGCTGAACCCTCCAACTAATCTGGCCACGTTGCTCCAACCATACGAAGTCCAACTAACGTGGCCGACCGCTCCAGGTTTTCTAATTAAATATAAAATAAACCTTTACGAAGAAAATACAAAATAAACTTATATTTTTATTTGAAAAACACTACCACATGGAAATAAAAACATAAGAAATAAGTATGAAATCTTTAACTCAGATTGGATAGGAAGGATTGAAATATTGAAAACTAGAGTTGCTGTTCCCGGAGAAATCTAGTATTTCCTAGACCGTTAGGATTTAGATATTAGAATATTTTAGAGAGATCTCATTGAATATAGTATTTAGTTGTAAAAAGGAAACTAAAATCAAATTTACATATCATTATTGTTATATTAAAAATTTATTAAAATGGATGATGTTTCATTCATGAATAAATTTAAAAAAAGATTTTTTTTTTTTTAGATGAAACATCCTTACGTACCTATGACTAGATAATTATAATGTTGGTCTCCTCTCTCTTTCCTTTCAAAAGAAAAGGATAACAAAAAGTATCTTGGCTCTCACGTGCTGCACCAGTTCGCTCGGACGTACAGACTCGGGCTGAAACTTAGTTTCGTGATTCTCTAGACATCGCCCGTGGAAAAAAACGTTATTATGGCCGTGAAAGGGTGGTAACTCAGCCAATGCGACAACTGAGTAGGTTTGATGGAGGGTTCGGATTGTATTCTCTTGTGCGAAAGATACTACCTGTACTTTTTGATAAAGGGGATTCTGTCACGCAATCAAACATCTGTACAATGAATTAGTTCATGACCTCCGTGGCCTATCAACTCGACGAGGGCTCAAGGAGACACGCAAAAGTTGATTCCACTAACATGACTCATCTTGTGCAGGTGCTATGCCTCATGGATGCCCACGTCTTATACCGGACAAATGTCCCTTCTTTGCGTGCGTCCCTTCCTTGATCAGGTGAGAGGTACACATGCCGACATGCGGCTCTAATGCAGTCTGAGATGGGTCTTCGTTTTTATTTTTCAATAGGAGACACTTCTAATACATACGTATGATGGAGATCTAACAACCAGATTGAGGAGCCAAGGATATTTGCAACAATGCTAATTGTAGCATAAGTTACAATCTTTCATGCACTTTTTCAAAAGACTCTTTGATTGACAAATTTTACTGAAAAATTACAAATTTTATAATAAACAAAATTTATAAATATGATTGCATGCTTTTTATAGTAAAATCCACTTTGTCAAAATTGGTAAGTCATCAAATCTCAAAAATAAGTTTTATTGAAGGTGGTTTCTCCATTATGTTTTGCAAAATACGTTTTGTAGAAATCATGTCTTATAATCGTTTGTTTAAAAGAAAACCTCATAAATAATCAAATAACCCTTCGAGAATTATTAGTTATAAAAGTTTCTAGAAAGCAACTTCTCCCAATTTTTACTTGATTCTAGCTATTACATTTAACTTTACAGTGTGGCATAAATCCCTTTTTGATGGGCCAAATATAGCCATAGATATCATCTATTAGGCCCCATTTGTAAGAGTTTTTGGAGAGCCAAAAAGTACTTTCTGGACCTCCAGAAGTGCTTTTAGATAAAATAGAAATATTTGGTAAAATTTTTGAAAAGTTATTTTAGCTTTTTCAAAAAGCTAAAATAGCTTTTTAGAAAAAGCTTCATTTTGGAGCTTCTCGGAAAAAGCACTTTTAGAAATTGTTGGAAAGCTATTTTGAGTTATAAAGTTTTTTAGACCAAAATACTCATAATAAAATATAATAATTACACAAAATGTCCCTTTATGTCTTTATTATTGTATTATTCTATAAATATTATATTATATTATATTATATTATATTATATCATAATACATTAATATGTTATATTAAATAATTTGATATTATGTTATATTATACCACAGTTATCGAGAGAATGAAAGATTAATTTATGCTAATAATTATAATATTTTATATCTTTATTATTGTATTATGCTATAAATATAATATTATATTATATTAAATCATAATACATTGATATATTATGTTAAATAATTTATTATGCTATTATATACAATATTATATTACATTACATTAATATTATACTATGTTATATATTTATGTATTAATATATATTATATTTTATTATGCTCTGTTGGATAATACTATGTAATGTCTTTTATTGTCATTTTTTTATATCAAAAGTAATTTCTCAGTGTGTTTACCAAATACATGTTAAAGTTCCACAGGACTTTAGAAATGTAATTACCAAACAGCAAACAACTTTTTATAAATGCTCTACTTCCAAAAGTTCTACTTTTAAAAGCTCTATTACCAACAGCTCCCCCAAACGAGACCTTAGTATTCGAGCTGGCTGGAATAGCTCATTCATATGGAGAGAAATTTATTTTTGGGCCCCTGCAGTTGTGGCGAATATGAGATGGTCCATTGGTAATGGACATGCGGTGAATGTGATTGCAGATGCCTGGATTTCAAATTTATCTCTTCTGTAGTAGCCCACCATGGTTAATGCTGAGATGAGCCCGAATATGCGAATCTGTGAATTGTTTGTTCCTGGATAGAGGAGATGGGACACCAACCTTATCACTCGTCTCTTTGGAGTAAGACTTGTGAAAAAGATTATCTATCTACCAATCCCTAGGTTCGATACTGTGCTTGGATTTGGAAGCTGGGGGTTCACCCGAGGGTGGTATTGTTCATTTGAAAAGTGGCATGGGGTCGCCTTCCATCCAGAGGAGTACTCTTGAGTGGTTGAGGGATGAGAATTCCCTTGAACTGTAATGTTTGCCTAGTTATGGAGTCCATGGCTAACGTCTTGTTCCGGTGCCCAACGACACTTTAGGCATGAGGACTCATCCAAACCCCTTTGGTCTTCCTTCAATTTGAGACACCAATTGAGTCCACCCTTTCTTAGCTGAAGGGGTGCAGAAGCAGGCCCTACACTAGAGGCTAGGGCATCAGGATTGTGTATTTGGCATACCACATCTCGTTTGCCAAGAATGGCTGAATCTTTGAGAATTGTATTCAGCCACCGAGAGTTACATTGGAGAGAGATTTCATTTAGACTACTGAAGTCATTCACTCACCTTCTGTTAGAGAGCCTATGATAGTTAGAAAAACTCGGGACTCCACTTTAGCTTGCACAGTGTTCGGGATTCTTTTTATCTCCTAGGAGCCTCTACCCTCAAGTTTTTTCAAGATAAACTTCGATAGTAATGATAGAGAAGGCCTTGACTTTATTATCAAAGGCTCGGACTCTCGCTTTATTATTGTTCGTGGGAGTCAGATTCATGATGTTACTATTCCTAGTGCTGAACTGAGGGCAGCCTGAGCGAGCACCATCTATGCGAGGCTTCACTTGCGGGCAGACTCCATACACCTAAAAGATGACTCAGCTACTTTGATTGGTTGAGTCCTGGAGTAGGCTGAGAATAGGGATCGTTTGCCTCTATTCTAGGATATGTTGCAGTGTGCTAGGGTGCACCTCCTTTCGAGCTACTCATGTCTACCACGAGGCTAATAGAGCGGCAGATTGGATTGCATCTTTTGGCTGCGCATTCTAGTGAGATGTTGTGGACCAATCGTGCGAGTATGCCCATTTCTCTTTAGGATATTTTGCTTTCTACTTCTATTAGATGTATTCATAGGAGTTCTATGTAAATTGTTCGACTTACCAAAAAATTAAAAAAAAAACAAGCTATCTCTTGAGCCATCAGGTGTCCCCTCTACAATTTAAGGGAGAGATCAAAAATTAGCCCCATCAATTTCAAGAGTCACACATTGACAAGTAGAGCCATAAAAATGATAGGATAACTAATTTCATTCATTAAGGCTAATAGCATGATTATGTGACTACAATGGTTACAAAACAATACATGAAGCATTTTCATATTCCTAGCTCTTGCACTTAAGCTCTTGATTTTTTTTTATATATATAAAAACATCGTTAGCATTGTTATTATTTCCTCCCCACGGACAAATAATTTGCTATAAAAGATCCATCTCAACCATAGCTCTTCTTATTTGTTGTCTCCCTTTTAATAAATTGTCATGGCTGGAATTGCTTGAACTTGATGTTGCCATTTCCAGGGTTGTAGAGGAGTTGTTAACTCCAAACTAAAGATCATTAGCTGGCCCAGATGTCATGTTTCTTTGAGGTATGTGGTGACCGAACAACTGAAAGCGGGATGGTATTCACTTATTCAGCTATACGGCCATCTGGTACAGGCCGTGGCCTGTGAAAGAATGGCATCCATGGAACGATTCAATGAGCTTGCATACTTTTCCTAAATGAAAATTAAGAAAAAAGAAAGGAAAAAGGAGTTGAAAATTTGATGAAGTGTAATTGATGTATGTCCCTCGGTTTAACTGTCTTCTTTTGTTTAATCCTATCGATTGAAAGTTTTATAGCCAGTCCTTGACTTTGATTCTCTTTGATACGTAATCTCTGGTCCTGTTCATACAAGTGTACAAAGTAGGAACAACTATGTACAGAAACTAGTATGCCCATGCACAGGACAGATACATATAAGGAGTAAATGTAAGGCTAAACATAAAATAGCAATCAAATAAAGGACGAGGTGCGAAGTTCCAGTAGAAAATTGTCGCAACTGCGGAGACATTGCTCCAACAGTGTCCTCTTCATCGCCATTAGATATACTTTTAAATAACATTCCGGATCTATCAATGTTTTAATTATGATATATTTAAACCGGAAAGACTCACTTGTATGATACACCCACATGGTATGATATCCATGGAGCACATAAGCTACATCCAATCTTGGCCACCATGTCATACAGCGATGATCAGCAGGCTAGCCACATCGAGTCCAACAACATACTGGGGAGGATCCAAAACGCAATGGAAAAACATCTTTAGGACTCGTTTGGTTGACACAAAAAGAAGCAAGGAAAATGTAATCAACCGGAAACGAAGAAAGGCCTCTTGTTTGATTTGAGCTTTCAAAGCAGATAAATGAAAAAGTATTTGTTTCGTTGGAGTTTTTAAAGAAGAGAGGTGGAAAAGTAACATTTCTACATAAAAAGAAAATCATGGAGGATATGGAAAAACTATTTTTCTACCAATTGAGAACTGAGATGTTTTTTTAATCCAAAACTGTCTTTAAGCCATCAAAATTTATGAATAAGACATAATAGATAATTTATTAATTTTTCTAGAAAAGTAGATGTTTAACCAAACATAAGCTACTCTAGAATGCACACTTTTTCACGATTAACCAAATATACTAAAATCATTTTCTCGGGTATCATATTCTTAGGAATCGGATTCTTAGAAAGAATATTCTAAAAAGAATTTTTTTTTTCTAGAAACCAAACAAGTCTTAGAATGAACCATGTTTAACATGGCTACTGGGATCTTTTGTTCATTTGAGTTACAAAAAGGTTCATGAAAGGAGGTAGAGCCAGGGTCTCTAGTCTACCTGCAACTGCAGTTGTCTCGACTCCCTCGATACTTCGCCCACTTCTTACTGTGGGGACCACGGCATGAGCTTCTCCGCTGATTACTGTGCTCCATGAAGGGCAAAATTTGTGGGAGAGTGCTCTCCTTTGATGCTTTTAGAGATGCTGCTAGTGTTTATACTTACAGATTCGCTGTTTTTTGGGACCTGATCATGCTCATTTCATCTTTGAGGTCGTAATATTTTGTGATTGAATCTACGTTATATCAAACCCTCCTATTTTTATGCACATTTTCTAGCTAGACAACCACATGAAGCTCGAAACAGAGGCAACAGTGAACAACCATTCAAGAATTCCAATCCTAGGCCTAAACGGAGAGGGGAAGAAGCCGATGTGATATAAGAAACTCTGAAATTAAGATTTGGCTTTCATGATTCTTTACTAGCTGTGCCAGTATACCTCTCCAAATGAACCCATCAAGCCTAGGTTGCTTCACGCAGGAAGGTGTCCTCCATCTAACCTCACCAATTCATTGGCCCATATCATGTCTAGAAACAAGAGTGAATGAAGGACTTTGGTCAATCACTTGGCTACGATTTTTTTTTTTCGCCCACAAATTGGACCACAAAATTGAGGCTCTTGGACATTAGGATCCGAGGAGGAGCATACGACGTGACCTATAAGAATTTTGATCCGCTCGACTTCCAGCCATTATTAACTGAAGTCTTGGATGGCCTAATCCTTGGATTGGATGGATGGATGGCCAAGAATATTCGCTCCATCACCACCGCAAAATATCGCTGGTCTAAGACGGATTGCCCTGAGCATTGCGACAAGAAGTTATGTTCGATGCCCTTCATTGGCCAGCAAAGAAGATTCTTATTGTAGGGATTTTTATACACCACAGCTTAAATAGCCAAGCATTTGGTGCGACATTCACATGTAGATGTCGAAGGACCAAGCAATCTGGATCACGCAGCTAACTCCTTCCAACAGCCAAAATCCTCTCTCTTCATGGTAAATACAAAGTAGCAGGAGATATTTACCAAATTTAAGCTTACCTTTTGTCACACTTTGAGAAGCCAAGCTTCAAGTAATATCTTGGCTCGAAAAAAGAATT
The DNA here is from genome assembly GCF_051530095.1 of Phoenix dactylifera. Lineage (NCBI taxonomy): Eukaryota > Viridiplantae > Streptophyta > Magnoliopsida > Arecales > Arecaceae > Phoenix > Phoenix dactylifera. Next base: position 26,173,544 of record NC_143194.1, read on the forward strand.
AAAGGCAAGTAAAGCGACATCTTTTATCAAACCAAAGAAGAAGAAAAAAAAAGCAACTTCAATTTAATTTCCTGAAAAAAGCAAACTCTCCAGTACCAGAACGAAAACAATTACAAGGGTTTATTATATACTATGATCATCCAAACAAATACTATACAATAGAATCTAATCTAGCAAGGAATGGAAATTTGTTCTTGATCATCCATCAAGTGGTCCCAATGAAGTCAAGAGATCGCAATTTGATATCTATACGCAAAAATGGTCTAGTTAATAGGTACTGGATCTATTCTTCTTCTCTTTACAAAAAGGAAAATAAAAGAAAAGAAAAGGTTAAATACCCTATTAGATATTAGAGATGAGCTAGCATTTTAATATTCTTCCAATTTATAGCATTTTTCGTTTTCAATGAATTCTAAGTGGGCTCCTTGCTTCTCCTATTCCCACCAAACGGAGCTCTAATTTTTGGTAACATGAGCTCTAATTCTTTCAAAACGGGCATGGTATCGGTTTTTTCATCGGAGCGGTACCATAAGTTCCGGTAGTTTAAAAAACCGTGTTGCAACTGTGATAACCGTAGTCCAGCTGTAGGTTGTCTATTTAAGTAGCCAAGGCGTAGGAGACAACAGGGCTCAGGGCCATCACTCGTTCACGTGCAGGGGATAAGATGAGCCAGCCCTTGACACGTGGCACGTCAATAGAGGCGCCCAATTTGATAAGGATGTGATCCATTCCCACCCTTCATGTGTGGTGGTCGAAGTGCAATGTCACCCCTCTAGATCCAACGGCCAAGAAAATCCACGCCATCCACCTCATATGGAGATCGCCGTTGGATGAAAAATATCAATGGCAGGAGGGATCTCAGGTTATATAAAGGAACGGTGTTGGGGTGTTAAGGCCTCCATCCAGCTGCAAGGTCTTTTTGTTAGGGTGGGAGGGAAGTTAGGAGAAAAGAGATCAGGAAATGGCTTCCTCCATGATGGTCTCTTCTGCCGCTACTGCGTCCCGGGCGAACCCAGCCCAAGCAAGCATGGTTGCACCCTTCACCGGGCTCAAGTCGACTTCTGCCTTCCCAGCCACCAGGAGGGCAAGCAACGGCTTCTCAAAGCTTCCAAGCAACGGAGGCAAGGTTCAGTGCATGAAGGTATTGAAGAGAAGAGAAAAAAAGATGATGAAATTAAGCATAGGACAGAATCATTAGCTTATGTTTCTTCTCTCGTTCTTCTGCAATAACTAACCATGCATGCGTTTTACTTCATATATAGGTCTGGCCGATTGAGGGTGTGAAGAAGTTCGAGACCCTCTCTTACCTTCCGCCTCTCCCCATCGAGGCTTTGCTCAAGCAAATTGAGTACCTTCTCCGCAGTCGTTGGGTCCCTTGCTTGGAGTTCTGCAAAGTAAGTATCCAATTTGGCTGAAGGTACCTCTTGAGTCCTTCTTCCAGGTCAAGAAAGAACCAATCTTCGTAATGGTAACAGGAAAGAACATATTAGCCACCTTTGTCCTAGACCCAACCTGGGGCCCTAATTCTATTGATGGCATGGCCTGTCTGGACCGAATCCAGCATGGATTCTGCATAATTGAAACCTGGATGGACCAAAATAGATGTGAAATTGCGGCCCAGCCCATGGGCCAATCCTGACCATTAATGACCCACCCTGATCCATCAGGTAAAAGGACTTGATTCGAGCCTAAATGTTGGTCCAAAAGCATAAATCAAGCTTGAGACTGATTTCGAAGCGGAGTCTTAAAGATTGTGAGATAATTTTGAGAACACCACATCAAATGCCTCCGTTGTGAATTCAAACATCTGAGTGAATGGATCTGTGTATGGCGTAGGTTGGCTTCGTGTACCGTGAGAACCACCGATCCCCTGGATACTACGACGGGCGCTACTGGACCATGTGGAAATTGCCCATGTTCGGCTGCAACGACGCCACCCAGGTCGCGAAGGAGCTCGAGGAATGCAAGAAGGAATACCCGGACGCATTCATCCGGATCATTGGATTCGACAACGTTCGTCAAGTTCAGTGCATCAGCTTCATCGCCTACAAGCCCCCAAGCTTCTATACATGAACTGACCGTGTCAGCTCTCTAGAGTGTCTGTCCCGTTCGACTCGGCTTTGCCTCTTTAAATTGCTTTCCCTCATTGTTCGTTTTCTTCTTTATCCCCTCTCTCCAACGGATGCGAATTGGACTAAGGTCACTGTTATTTAGGTTGGTGAGGAGCATCACAGCTCCGGCTATGTACATCATCGTTATTGTCTACTACTTATAAACCTATATATGGATGGGGTGTCTGTCTTTTCTCTCTACGACATGAAAGAACCTGTTTAGCATGTCATTTTGCTCTATCGGACATCATTTTGTGACTCTAAACATCAGAGCTCATAACCAATTTTATGGCAACTCGGTAGCTATGAGGCTCCATGCGGGTGTGTATTTAGTTTTATATCGGTTATTTGAATTGAAAAACTCAAAAAATATTTTCCGACTAGATCTATCTCCTGTTACTCTTAACATCGTTGGATAAGAATGTCTCGTTATCAATATGCTTTAAATATCAAAAGATGAGTGTTAAAAGAGTCTCCCTGAATCCAAAGGAGAGTATAAATTGCAACTATGCACCTAACCAGGCGGCACTCAACTCAGCCAAATATTTAACTAACTTTAGCTCCGTGATGATTAATTATCTTCCCACCCAGATCTCACTCCGTGATATCCTCCGAGACGCTGGCCCGAGCATGTGATGAGGCCTTTTGAGGGGGTCCGAGAAGTCATCAAAAGAGGCTTTCTACCAGCAGATGCCACCCACCTCCAGAATCATATGCTTTCTTCCAGAACTCCATCGAAAAAGTCCCGTGACCGGAGCCAAGTTGTCGCATGCCGAATAGGAACAACACCAATGGCCGTCTCATCTTCCCCGGCGAGGTTCCTGGCCGGCGGGCCAAGCTCCCGCCTGGCAGGTAACGGGACCACCTTGTAAACGAGCTCACGCCAGCCATGGAACATTAAAAATTGTGAACCTGAAAGCACTGGTTGATGCAACGATGATCCATCAACCTTTGGTCACATGGCACATGTATAAGCAATCAAGTCAAAAGATCTTATTTTTGGTAGCCCAAGATCGTTCATGATTAATCCTTCAAAAAAAGACCGTTGATGATTCGATCTCTACAAAAGTGCACAGTTAATCCTTCAATCTTCGCAGCTCGGTAGAACTAAATATGGATCACAAGACGACCATCTTAGTAGGAACTTGATCCTACTTATTGGTGACAAGTTTCATCTTGATTCTCTTTTAGTTTATAAGGTTTTGAAGAAAAAAAAGAGGAAAATTGTTACTGCAGTTATCCAAGTCCAAATTTATTATAAATGCACCATCCAAAAATCAAACCAGAAACTTGATAAACTGAGGGGTATGATCAAAAGAAGTCCCAATTCACATGATTTTTAGATGGTTTTTGACTGTTTTGGAGTAGACATAGCACCTATAAAATTTCCATTTGATGCTACATAAGCAGTCCAAAGATTGAATATTGAAAAAAAATCAAGCGAAAGCTGGACTTGAAATAGTTATTGTGCTGTACTTATGACTAATGACATTATCGATAATGCCATATCAGGACCTAATGTTGTGATTTTATATTGTTTTGGGTACTTCAACTCGGTCCATTAGTGAAAAAAACTGGTTATTCTTATTCTAATCCTGACAATTCATATAATTATAATCTCTTTTAAATCTAAAACTTATGAAGCATCAGATGAAGCGAGAAATCTAGGGCAGAGGATTGAGTTTCTTTTTTATCAAATCCAAAAGATGAAGCTACTAAGATCAAAAACATGAGGTTTGAAAAAAATCTTGCAAGGAGACAATATCTACATTTTCTTCATTAAAGAGCAAGAATTTCACAATCTCACATATAGTGACCTTTTGGCGGCACATACAATAATTCTTTTCTCATCTGATAAATAGTAAACATTCAGGGAGAGGTCCTTGTAAAGGTAGAAGACAAGCAATCATGCTAGATGTTTAATTATTATTTTGCTTCATATTATAATGGCACTTAAAATCTGAAGCTAGCCCGGATTATTTGAAAAGTAAGATAGAATTGCGTTGAAAAATCAAAGTTACTTTTGCAGGAAACTGAGTCAAAATCAAGATTTAACTTGGCTACAGGTTTGAGGCCAAGGTATCTTTGGTTATCAACTTGGACCGGACCTATCAAAACATGGAATTTTGTTAATATACCTAATTATAAGATTGGAAGTCATTTTCGGCCACTTTTTTTGAAAACATCTTTAATAAAGTAGGTGGCATAGACCTCCCTTTCCTTCCAAAAAAAAATAAAATAAAATTGGAAGTTCTGCCCATTTCTTTTCTTTCCTCCAGTTGCATTCCATAGTTTTTTAAATAACAGTATTTATAATGGTCAAAGAGACTTTTATAAAAATTTTGTCCACCTCTCATTATATTATTCGGTTAAATAATATAAAAAAATAATGATCATTATTTTTTATTATAACAAACCGCTATAACACTCATTATTTTTTACTTGTATTTTTCTGAATAAAAAATTATTCATTTTATATTTTAAAATATTTTCTTTTTTTCGAAGACATTGTATGGTTTATATATATACACACATACATACTTACATACATACATACGCATATTATTATCTAATTAAAAGTAAAAAAGAAATATAATGCTCTATTATTGTTCATTACTTCCTTATGATAATATTATTAAAACAATCATTATTTTGATAGTATTTTAATATTACAACAATAAAAAAAGAAGAAGAGATATATAATGTTTGCTATAACTTTTACAACAGCCAATAACAATTTCGTAGAGGGCTGCTATAGGGTAATGCCGCGTTACTTAAACTATCATTGCGATCTCTTTGATACGTACCATCACAATGACCAATCCCAATTCCCAACTCAGCTTCAAACTTAGAATCCATCTACCAGTCTCACATACGTTTGAATAGAATCGACAAGGACTACGGTTGGTACCTCTCAATCGGTGGCAAAGCTAAATAAGTAATTCATCCATACTTTATTCTGATGGTTTGAAATTCCAAAAATATTTTTCAACACGGGATCTTGCTAATTTGATCCGTCGCTTTCGTGGACTCCACGCACAAAACGACTCTTCCTCCTTGGATACATTGATTCAATGCATTCATCAAGTCACTTCATTCTCCCACATGCATTACTATTGATCATTTTTTAATCCAAAAAGAAAAGTCTTCTTCGACCGCCGGCCGGTGGATTCCAGCAAATCACTTGGATTTTTCCATGGGATTCGCAATATACCGCTAGATCCAAGCCTGATAGGGACACGACCGCTTCTTTATGTTTTAATGGTCTATCATTAACCCTCAAAATGTTAATCTACTGAGTCCGCGGCGGAAGGGATGCGGGGACCAGAATATGGACTATCTTACGTGACTTATATTAGGGTGGTAACTGAAGTTTTTCAGGCAAGGGCCACCGGCTTGCATTAGAGAGGCACCAAGTTGGGAGAGTCATGCGAATTATGCACATGTATTGTGACGCTATAAAGTTAAAGCAGGATGGTGATTATAGGCCTCCATGCGACTGCCTAGCATCTTTTAAATGCTAACATTTACGGTGCTAAGATATGCGACCTGAAGATAGAAATTGCTAATGCAAACGAGTTGGATAATTATAATCTTAGATGCATAGTGGTGCATCAGAAAAATTTTTTCTCTTAGGGCTCATTTGGTTGGGGTACATCAGATTATAAGGTAATCTGATGATTCCTAAAAATTATTTATCTGAAAAAGTGATTGCGGCGGAAAATAAATTTTACCACATCTGGTTGGTAGAAAATTAAATTAATTTGGAAAATAGCATTAAAAAAATATTACTATATTTAATTAGAGGTAATCTTATGAAGAAATATTGTTAATTTTTTAACAATACTCTTGAATAAACAATTTAAGTAATAATATATTTTTTTTCAATCCATTTGTTGGTTATTTATGGCCCACTTACATAAATATGGTCAATATTAGCTATTTCAAATTATGAAATATATTTATATGAGTTAACAAATATTTTTAAATTAATAACTAAAGCACAACTACTGCTAAAAACTGTCTCATTCATTTCTATAAGAAGATAATGGTATATAAAAAACGGTTCAATCTTTACCGTTTAACACCAAATTTATATAAAAAAAGCCATCAACAAATAAGATTTGCCTATATCAACAAAAAAACACCTAATTAGACTGCTACTAACTAGGACTTATTCCCATAACACAAAATTGTATATCCCAAAATCAAGAAAAAAACCACCCTCAACTTCATATATTATCCCACATTGCTACATTTGTTGGTTTTGGGTTTTGGCAGGCTGGAAACTTTTGGAATTTGTTAATGAATTCTCTCTATAGGCATTTGCTTACAATGCATTGGGGGTAATTAGACTGCTATTAACTAGGACTTATTCCCATAACACAAAATATTGCTTACAAAATTGACCATAGGCAGCCTTCGCACTTTGCATAAACTCTTCTCCTGTCATTTAAACATCAAACCATATTCATTAATGGCTGCCTTGATCTGATCTGTATTGTTGACCTTCATCCAAAAATTTGACCATAGTCAGCCTTTGCACTTTGCATAAACTCTTCTCCTGTCATTTAAACATCAAACCATATTCATTAATGGCTGCCTTGATCTGATCTGTATTGTTGACCTTCATCCCAACCACATAATTGGTATCACTCATATTAGTCTCTCTAAAATCTGGGTAAATCTGTCCACAAGTGCCATCATCATCACTTAAATAACAAATACTATATAAGTTATCTAAATCCTCATAGGAAGAGTCATTCCCATCATAAACTACATTGCTTTGAAGTCCAAATAGGCAAGGCTTCTTGGCTTTCTCCCTTTGCTTCCCCTTATCTCTCTCAATTCTTGGGTCCACATTTCCTTCAAATTCCAAATCATTATCTCTGAAGCCATAGTCACTATCATCAAAATCAGAGTAAGCATCTTCAATACCTAAGTCCTTTTGCACTCCATCATTAATGCTTGAATCTTTGTGCACTCCATCGTCAATGCCTGAATCTTTGTGCACTCCATTAATGCATGACTCCTTTTGCACTCCATCATCTTCAGGCTCATGGTCCTCATCTCCACAACCCATGTCTGACATCAATTGGAATCTCATACACATTCTTCATCGCAATATCTCTAGATACGTGCTCCATGTATATTTCAATCTCCTTATTTATAGGGATCTGCTTTACCATTTCTATCACATATTAATCGCACCTTAACCCATCATCCAAAGTCTTTGTTGGATCCCTCCAGTAATAACTCATAATTCATAAATCCACTGTATCTTAATTTCTCTAACATGTCATCAATTTCAAACGTAGATATTGCGTCTACATTACAATAGTCACATCAGTCAACCTTTCCATTAACATCTGATTTATTTGGCACTTAAAAACAATGACCATTATGGTGTAAAACTACTATAAAATGGTCAGGATCATCTGCCATACATAAAACACATAAATAGTGTAATCACATAACAAATGGTGAAAAATGTTTAACATAAAAAATAGACCAATTTTAAAAAGATATAAACAATGTGTTCAACAAAAAAAAAAAACAGTGGAACATTTTTTTGTTACAAAAAAGTTTGTTGGACTTTGGGTCTTTGGCATCCATTTTGTTACCTCATGATTTATGCTTACTAGGTCTCCATTGTTGTCTAATCACAACTAAATAAGATGGAATGGGTAAGATAAAAATGCAAATGGATATATTCCTAGAGGTTAATGTGGTGAGGTTAGGGGAAAGCCTTGTTCCTATTTACCAATAGCATGAGCAGTAGCTACCCACCTTATATACACACCAAGAGATGGACAAAGGATAGGCAAGAGGAGCTTAGAAGCTTATGTATACACTTCCAATTTTTCGGCGCTCAATTTTTAAGTCAATATTGATGTTTTAACTTGTGCATTGCACAAACTAGTGTAGCAGATTAGCAGATAATCATTGTAGCAGATAAGGTAATTTCATAATTTCATGAAGGACTTGATGAAAGTGACTTTACTAGATCTAGAACTCAGGTTAATTATGACACATAGAGGATAGATAGAGAATGGACAAGAGTAGCTTGGAAGTTGTTTTTTATGCTAAAAGTGGCTTTACTTATCTGTCATTTCTTAAACTAAATTGGCAACAATTCTTGTGGCGAGTCCCCACACACAAACATATCCTCACAAACAAATATATCCCTATACACAAACATAACATATAAAATCATAACCAGCTCATTTTTAGATATACAGATCAAATATAAATATCTTCAATAGGGTAAACATAACATGCACGTATATATCGGTCCTACTTGAAGGAATCATCTTCACAGATATAGTAACAATAAAACAAATAAAAAAATCCACATATAAATGCATTCATAGTAGATAAAATTGTGCAATACAACCTTCTTTTGCAAGCCTCGATGTAACAACCCAGGACCTCACCCAAAATGGCTAGCCGGAAGTTACTATTTGGGTTCCTTGATCCTGTATAAATACCCAAGATCTACCCAGCGAATAACCGATGTGGGACTAAACACCCGCCCGCATGGGTCCTCACATACTCCCCCCGTTAAAGCCTGACGTCCTCGTCAGGCTAAGGGTTCAAATCCATTTAAATCTAATCACAAACACCACAATCGGCTCATGGTTAGCCCCAATGGATCCGTGCTGCAGTGTCCCCTAGTCCATATAGGTTATGGGCTAGATCCGCTCTAATACCAAATGTCACGCCCCCGCCTGCGCGGAGCACGTGAGGCACCTAGTGCCCACGTGAGGGCCACATAAGGGGGGAATACGGGGCTCCCCTGTTAGATATTGTCCGGTTTCGGGGCTTCACGCAAGCGTCCTTCATCCCTTCCCGGTTTTGTTTTCCACGACATAAGGGGGGAATACGGGGCTCCCCTGTCAGATTTTGTCCGGTTTCGGGGCTTCACACAAGCGTCCTTCACCCCTTCCCGGTTTTATTTTCTACCCAAAACGCGTCTGCAGGATTAGAAGACACCCACCTCATATGCCCATGCTCTAGAACGAATCTCGACTCCTCACCAGGCAATCTACAATGTCCTTCCTTGCTCCTCAATTAGTAATGGAACAATGAATCTTGGGTTGAAGAGCTATTTGATTGGAGGACTTGGATGAGGAATCGACGGTTTGATCTCTTTTCCATTTGATTTCTCTTTTTTTACTAATGAATCCTAAAATCCCTCGGCCTTCTGCCAAACAACCTGCTTGATGTGGCAATTTTTTCCTCCCAATTGTCTTTCTCTACCATGTCTTAGCCCTACATCATAAAAAAACATGCCACTTGTGCAGTTCTATTTGATTAGCAACAGAATAGTGACAATAGTGGCTCAAATAAATAATATTCGTAATGTCAGGGATGGAATTGCGACTTTTGAAAGGTTGAGGTCTGAAATAATTTTCAGCCCTAACCTTAGGGACGAATTTAGTAATTAAGACCATATTTTTTTATTAAGTTTGCAATGGATGTATAATATCTTATAGGATTAATTAGATTTGATTTTAATATCTCCAATTTCATTTGTATATGGTAATGTACAAATAATTTGAAAGGTAATTTGCTTTTTTTTAAAAAAAAATGAGATTGCACAATCAAATAAATTTTATTATTTTCAGCCCTTTCCATCCATTTATAACCTACTTGGAAATATATTCCTTATCAGATGATAGGATTATGAATTCAAATAACCTACTAAAGCGCTCCAGAGTCTTTGCAATAATCAATGGGCAACTGTTTATATGAATAAAATATTCGATCTCAAAATAAATGAAAAGGCTATTGAATCCATTTGGCACGAAAATTGAGTCTAAATACTTTTTATTGACATGCGTGTTTTCCTTTTATCTGGTTGATATGTTTGAGAGAGACTTAAAGAAGAATTTATTTATCGAAAGGAGGGTATATTTCAGAGGTAGAACTAGTTATGCTATGTACCTATGTCAAACAGAATAACAACTTTTTTTTTTAATCAAAAATTTGCAAAAAAAAAAGTTGTAGAGAAACATGCTTGCCATGCACATGAAAGAAGGTTAATCGTTGGGATATCTTAGGAGGCTAGTAGACAACAATGTTTTGTATGAAGTGGAGCCCATAAGAAATTTTTCATTAAAATATTAAGGAAAAGCCACGCTGCGATTGGTTGTAAGTGGAGAGCTTTACATTATAGAGATATTACCATCCTCCTCCCAATTCGAATTCTCTTTTGACAATGGTAGTTGCACTCCCACTTTTAGAATATAGACTTTATTATATTATCTTTTATTTGAGAGAATCATAAAATTTGAAAATTAGTAAAAGAAAGTATTTATAGTCCTCTATGTCATCATAAAAGAATGAAATTATTCTAGACATATATATAGATTTTATGCAGTAAGAAAGCTCCGAATGGTCAAGATAGAAATAGTACATTTTGAGAGGGAAAAATGATAAAGCAATAAGAATTCTCACAAATATTTAGAAAATAATTTGGATCAACACCTACTCAAAAAAGTTGCTATAAAAAAAAATTTGTGATAAGACAATGCATAAGGCATGATTTTCAATTGCCTTATAACCCTTGTTAACTTATATTTGCTTATAGAAGAAATCTATCCAACTAAAAAGAGGTCAAGAATTTAATTTTTTTCTCAAAATTTACGAACATTTTGATATTATATCTGCTTTGGTGACATTATTTGATTAATTATGTTAGGTGGCCCTTTGCAGCATGAGTTGGGATCACCTTCTTCTGTTTGAAGTTGAAATATTTGATTTCTATATTTTTAGTCATAAATTTATATTGTTGGATAGCTTGCCAAATAGATAGCTCATGCTTAGCCATCAAACCTCATTTATAATTAAATATTTGATTTTCTAGCCTAAAATAGGGAGAACTCAAATTTGACCGTTGACACCATTTTTCTTTCCACCTGAATAAATGATGTGGTAAACACAATATATTTTTTTTAAATAAAAAAATCTTATGTAATTGAGCAGCAAAATATAGTAGTGAGAAAACTAAAACTCCACGTCAGTGAGTCTTAACAATGGTCACCTCCGAAGTACGAGATCTGGTCTTTGGAAGCAGAGCCAGGGCCGCAAGGCACGTGCCCGTTATCTCGTTTGCGTGCTTCGAAACGGTCGTACGCCGGAAAAAAAAAAAAAAGAACGAGTGGACGGACGGACCGATCTTTTAGTTTTGGAGGCAGCGAAAGAGTGCGAGCCTCTTCCTCTCCACGGGTAATTTACCAGCCATTAAATATCATATTTTCATTAATTTAAACAAAACCGAATAATCGCAGAGTGGGTGCCGACCGCGACGGCGCTTTCCACGAGAGACACCAGACACATGAAAAAATTAAACAAATAAAGTATAATAAAGTAATAGAATTATTTCTTTCTGTAGATATTAATATATTAATTAAAAGATAATTAGTATTATTACAGAGGTCTGACCTGGTGTCCTTGTCCGGTTATTCAATACTTCCACGCATTTTCCTCTCACCGGGTTTCTTTCTCTTTTTTTATTTATTTTTAATTCCTTCTATATTTTCTCTCTATATAACAATTATATATCTCTTCCCAACCCTTCTCAGCCCATCCTCGCCGCCGCTCCACCTTCCTTTTCCCTAGTTTTCACCATCTCTTCCCTCTCTTAGAAGAGAGAGGCAGCTAAGGTACGATCCCTTTCCTTCTCTCCGTTGTTCCTCGTTTCCCGTCCACACTTAGGTCTCCCTTATATTTTTAACGTGTTTTTTTTGGGGGGGGATGGGATCTTCTGTTCTTATCGATGCGAGCCTTTTGATTTCGTTTCTCGTGCTGTATGCTGTTATTTGAAGTGAAGATACGAATTTTTGGAGTTTTCTCCATTTTTTTCCCACCTTCGGAGCCTTCTCCACCGGATCTAGGGATTTCGAGCTGTTTTACCTTGAACCGGGTTGGATTTTCGTCGAAGTTGAATTTGGTTCTGTCCGAAAATCAGCTGAAAATTCGATCTTTTTGAATATCTGAGATTTCCTGCGTGTAAAATCTTTAGAGTTTTAAGATTCTTCGCCCTATCTGAGCTCAACTCCTCCAGATCCGCCAAATCCCTGGTTTTTTCCAGTCGATCTTGCGTTTTTTATGAGGGAAATAGCAAATATTGACCGGTTCTATTGTTCGGCAGGCGTTCTAAGTGCGGATCTCGAGGGGGTAATCGAAGATGAACCACTGCGCGATGCAGCAGAACGCTTTCGCTGCCTGCGAGGAGATGCGGGGGGGCTCCTCTTCCGTCGTCGTCGACCGGAGGTCCCCTGTCTTCTGTCCCAAGCCCCGGCGCCTTGACCCCCTCTCCGCCGCCGCCGCCGCCGCCGACCCCGTCCGCCCCCTCCGGTGGCACGCCAGGTAATTACCTCTGCCCCGTTTCCCCATCCTCTTAGAAACTTGTTAATGTCTGTATCCTTCTCTCTGATTTCATCTCCTTTTTTTCGCTTTCCCAACAGTCATCAGGCCGATCTCTCGGATTTCAAAGCCGGCTCGGAGCTTCTCGATTTATTTCTAACGAAGGTGAAATTTTTAATCCCCCAGTTTTAAATATTAAATTAAATTTATTTACTGAAAAATATCGGAGAAGCCAATCTCTTATATTACATTATATTATATAATATATTATTAATCGTTCGATATTTTTATTTTTTTATGTAAAAATAAAAATACTCGATCAAGATCTGACGGATGAGGTGTAGGATACACCGAAGTGAATCTGTTTGTCAGGCGTCAGATCCACCGTTATGCCTATCGGATGGCTCTGATTGCTGGATCTGTTTGGTCCTGCAGTGATACGGGAACAAACGCAAATATTACCATAGCGCGTTTCCTCCCATCATGATTGATTTCTTTAATATCTCTGGATTAATTCGTATTAAAAGATTTAGATACATGCGCATAATAAGAAATTTGGATCATGGACTGATCTCCACCGTCCATTGTGATCTTTTACAGGGTGGGGAACAGGTGGCCTCGTCACCCCCGTTCTTCTGCGGCTCCCCGCCAAGCCGGGCGGCAAACCCGGTGGTCCAAGATGCCCGTTTCGGCGAGGACCGGCCGCCGGCGCCTATCGCCACCCTCCCGGTCCAATCCGGCTCGCCGATGTCGCCGCGGAAAGGCTGTGTCCGTGCCAAATTTGGCCTGATGCCGGCCGCCGTGAGAGTCGAGGGTTTTGATTGCCTCAATCGCGATCGCCGGAGCCACAGCATCACAGCTGTGGCATAAAAGCCTTGCACATATTTATAACACAAACCCCAAGTGCTCTATTTCCGTTGGAGCACTTGAGAGACAAAAAAGGGGAAAAGATTGAGGAATATTAACATCAACAATCCACAACTACATTTAGATGCTAATCCAAGAGGAGTTAATCGAGAGTTTAGTTTTGAGAGGGAATGTGGAAAAGTGGTTTCTTCTCCTACTGTACATTTGTCCAGCTATCTATCTTTTTTTTTTCTTTTTGTAATTAAAGTTTTTATGTGGATACAGAATAAGGAGGGAGGGAGGGGGAGAGAGAGAGAGAGAGAGTGAGGCGGCAAGCCAATCTTGTGTTTTATTTTAGTCCCCACATTGGATTCTAGTCATTATGGCCTTGTTTTTCATATCTAAGTTTCGGGTTGGAATCTGTATAAAAGAATGTTAGGAAGTGGATCGGTCATTTTGGGTCATGGCATGTGTATGTATATATTTTAAATATAAAAGTTTGGATCTTATCATCCGTAAAGGGTCTTATTTGCCCCTTTCCATTACTCTCCTTTGCCCTTGACCATGGCATGTGGGTGTCGATAAAGCGGAACGCTTCTATCTGTGTGCTCGTTTGGCCTGTTGCAGCGAAGTGCTATGGGAATCTTACATGGTTTGTGCAAAAGTTTTGAGAGATCCCGGAATTGTTCTACAAAGGCTGCTACATACGTCCGATATGATGTAATCAATATACGAAGTTGGGGTCAATTTGAGAGAAAAAAGAAGAAGAGAGTAGGTAAAGAAATCAGGCATCAAGTTGGCTCCCGGTTAGATGGCTGATGTTGTTGCAAGGGGAATGCTTGAAAGGTTCCGTAAGGTATCTGTTCTGTAAATAATATCGTGCGAACGGCTATAAAAAGGGGGTCTCAGATGCGCTTGACTGTTGTGATTTGACACTTGCCGACAAGGCTCTGCGACAGGTGGACAACATTTGGCGAGCGTCAAACCTTGCCCCTTGGGTGCTTTGAAAGGGCAACCGGCGAGCGACATTGCTTTTTTCTCTAAAAAATTTTCCTGTTGGAAGATACTTGGGAACTCAATTATAGGACATCTTTGGGAGTGGATCACTGTTACCAAAATTTTTTAACCAATATGCACAGACCGAGTCCGTAAGTAGATGGTTTGTCAATGGAAAAGGATGAATCATGTTAGCTGTTTCTTTCTCGTTTCCTATTAACAGTGCTTATATTTTTTTAGTTGCAAAAAAACGCTTTAAGACCCAATCGTTGTATGAACTAAAAAAGAGAAATATAAGTGAACAAGCTTCTATCCCGACATGGCAATTAAGAATCGGCGCTTTAGTTGAAGTTCTGAGGGCCATCCTCTTTGTGAGAATTTTTTGCACTGCTGCCGAGAAAAAAGAAGGATGGAAATCCATTCCAACATGTCATACAAGAATCGACGCTTTACTTGAAATCCTAATGGTGATTTCATGGTCTACGCCAACCTATTGAGTTCTAGAAGCTTCAAGCAAACTGACTCAACTGAATCAGTTAGAGGATCAATTGATTCAGCTTCATTCTCAGCTGGACAGACTACATCAACTCCAGCTGGATCAACCGGATCATAGAACAATCCAGAGTACATGCCATTACTGTATAAATGAATGTAATTCTGAACTATAGGGATTAACTCCATTCTTTCTGTATTCTCTGGTACTGTAGCTTCATCCCAGATCTTCTTTGTAAAACAGTTTCTGTTTCTATTCTTTCTTCTCAAATTCTATCATGGTATCAGAGCAAAGTTCCTGCATATAGATCTGAAACCACAGCTTCCAAGATTTGCAATGAAGATGGAGATTCTTTGGAGTCTTCTGAAATAATATGGCTTCGCAGATTACTTAATAATTTCTCTATTGCTATGACATCACCTACACTACTTTATTGTGATAATGTTTCTACATTAGCTCTTGCCACTAATCCTGTTTTTCATGCAAGAACAAAACATATTGAGGTAGATTACCATTTTGTGCCGAAAAAAGTTCAATCTCATGAAGTTTGCCTAAGGCATATCTCCACTACTGATCAACCGGCAGATGTATTTACAAAGTCGCTACCTCCTGCTCGTCATCATCTTATCAGATCCAAGCTTCGGGTATTTCCACACCCATCAGCTTGCAGGGGGGTATTGAGTTCTAGAAGCTTCAAGCAAACTGACTCAACTGAATCAGTTAGAGGATCAACTGATTCAGCTTCATTCCCAGCTGGACAGACTACATCAACTCCAGCTGGATCAACCGGATCATAGAACAATCCAGAATACATGCCATTACTATATAAATGAATGTAATTCTGAACTATAGGGATTAACTCCATTCTTTCTGTTTTCTCTATTACTGTAGCTTCATCCCAGATCTTCTTTGTAAAACGGTTTCCGTTTCTATTCTTTCTTCTCAAATTCTATCACAACCCTCCGACATGGAATGAGAATTTTTCTGTATGGGCACCATGGCTTTTTATTTTGGAGAGGTCATGTGGGCGGTCAGGCGTTGCACTTGCAAAAATTCAATGGTGATTTTGGGAATAATGCCAACACCCTCTTATCGCATGGAATGGGCACCTTTTTTCGTTGGCCCCACGGCTTTGCATTTTGCGAAAGTGTTGTGCAGCTAATGCATAATGTTTGGGAAATATCTTTAGAAATGGTTGCCGGTAGGTTTGCCATATTTAAATGATGGCATCAGGTAAAGATTACTCTACAATTCAGTGAAATGTCATAGTCAATATCTTGTTAATTCTTATGATGACAAATTATTAATCTTCTCGGATTAATTATTCTATCTTGGTTAGTCTTTTTAATTTTGAGCAACGCTCGTAATATAATTTTCCTGCCTTGTTTCCTCCGAGTGAATTTTCCCAGCAAGGTTGTCGTTATTTGGAGCCTCCTCACATGGCGAGCGTCTATGAAGTCAGAAAGAAGCTGCGATTCCAAATTAGTCAATCTTAAGCTCTCTGTCATGATAAATTATATTCTATACCGCGTTCAAAGACTATGACATGCACCATGCCAATGTGCTTATCTTTTTTTTCAGGAGCCAATCACTAAGACAAGAAGAAATTATTGCGAACATTCTGTGCACTAGCATGATCATGCATTGAGCCGATCACATCTGTTGGTACCTATGATGGAACACCGAGATTCATACTTGATGAATGAGGCTCATGGAAACCAACGGTCATTATTGGCTACATGCACGGCCATATGGTGCATACAGTGTAGATAATAGTTTCTCGGATACGCGCATATGATGAATAATGCCTCTAAAAAGGAGATGAAGTGGCTGGCATGATGTATGACAACGTGATGTAGGGTATAATGGTATAATTTTTCCATAGTTGCATGTCCCACAGCAAAATGGTAGGTGAGATATCTGGAGGGAATTGAGATGGTGAAGGGATGCTCAACGCAAAATTGAACAGGTGGTTGCATTGAAGT
The DNA here is from genome assembly GCF_051530095.1 of Phoenix dactylifera. Lineage (NCBI taxonomy): Eukaryota > Viridiplantae > Streptophyta > Magnoliopsida > Arecales > Arecaceae > Phoenix > Phoenix dactylifera. Next base: position 26,190,349 of record NC_143194.1, read on the forward strand.
TTCTTGAGTTGACTCAGCTAGTCAAAAGCTTACATAGTTTTGTCGCTTTCATCTCTCCTTGTTTTTTTACATATTTAGCATCCATACTATACCATGATAAGAGGATGATATTACCGTTTTCCGAAATTTCTATTGAAGCAAGCGATGGTACTCAAAGTCAAAAATACTCACTCTCCTTTTCCTGAAAGAGGTTCAGTTCATAGATAGAGCTTATATTTTTTTTTTTCTACCGAACGCCTTGGACGGTGCATAAGAGTATTTCCATACTTGTGGTGATTCATCTCTCTCTCTCTCTCTCTCTCTCTCCGAGTATGTGTGTGTGCGCGTTCAATGGTTTCAGGTTGCACGCCAGCTGAAGCCTGCACCGTTTTCTGCAGCATATTATGTCTGGTTTGTCCACATCCATGCCCGCCTAGTGGCGCCATGTCTGCTCTGCATCATGACGCATGCTCGCATTGTGGACTTGTTCAGCCATCTTTATTTTCTTTGGATGATTAATGACTTGTTCAGCTGTCGAAATGCTGACAGGCCAAACTTTTCAAAAGGCTGATTTCTCTGCATCCCAACGATGTAATCCCGATTATAAATCAGTCTGCGGCTGTAGCATTCGGAGAAAGAATCAACTAGAGCCTAGCCTCTCCCCTGCTGTTAGTTGTGACCGCTAGGACATCATCCAACACACGACATATGATGTTTTTATGATATCATTTCTCCTCATTATATTGGATTGATTTGGACATTTCCATTTCTTATCTTCAAAACCAAGCTTTTGATCATTGAAGTCTCTTGCACGAAGGTCCTTTCATGCGATGCGAACTATGCTTACCGTTTCCAATTCCACAAAACAAAAGGATAATTATTAGTCTTCCAAGAAGCATACAAAAAAAGGTGACTTTCGTTGAGAGGATATTTTGTGTTGGATTAATGGCGTCAAAAATGTACTCGTAAGAAGATAAGCATCCAATCATTTTTCTAAAACAGTCTTACTACCCGCCATCAAAGGAACAGGAAAAATAATTCCATATCTTTCATGGGCAAAATAAACCATCAATACGGTCGCATCAGTCTCTTGCTTACCGTCCGCGAGTGCTATCCAACCAAAGTGCTCGTTTTGTCGGGCGCAGACCCAACTTGCGGAAAAGTCTCGGATTCGGATGGGATTCGCCGAAACCGGGCACCGGCGTGCCTCTCTTTGTGCGAGTCCCGAACCTATCACTGTAGCTTTCAGCCTTGGGCGCCCCTCGGTGTTCCAACGAAGTTCCAACCCCACACGTCTCGTATTTTATCTTTTTATCACCAACTCCCATCCTCGCAACGACCTGCTTGGCTTTCAACTTTAAGCGAGGCCGCCGCATGGGAAGGATGGGTTGAAACGGAAACGACACGACGCATGTGGTCCAGCCTACAGGCCTCCTCGATTCCCATGGCGTAAATGTCTCCATCCAATATTCCAATGCTATTGTATCCGGTGATAAGTTCAAAGTTTACGGCGCAGTAGAAAATTAGGGGAATTGGCATAAGAAGTTTTTGGTGGATAGTTTTGATTCCATCGTTTGGTAAGATGATTGGTGAGATGGATGGTTAATCAGGAACCTGGTCGATTTTAGCTAATAGTTTAGTTATGTAATTTTAGCAAATTCAATATTTATTTTTCCCTTTGCAAGTGTGAGGAATCATCCTCATTTTTTGGTTAGGCATTTCTCGGAATTCACTTTCTAGAAGAGTTAGTTAAATTTATGTTACTTATAGATCGTAGGTAGTCACTTTGGAGTATGCATTATTACTAGAGGATTATTGTCTGTGAAGTGTTTGATCATCAACTATTATAGCTTAGGATCCATTTTCTCATAATTAATTGATATTTATATGTCACTACAATAGATGACGGAAAAGGCTTGAAGACTGACCATACATAAGCTGCTTGTGGAGCTTGAAACCATAGTTTCTTTTATAACTTGTTTGGATTGAAATAGAGAGAAGAGCAAACGAGGTGGGAAAGTCAGAATCGTTGTTTTGGACAACATGGAAGAGAAATCAATTTTCTCTGGTTTGGTTAAAAATTTATGATGGAAAGAGAATTAGAAAAAATTAAAATCTCTTATCTAGGCAGTCTGCGAGGAAAGAAGAGAAGACCGTCAAAGAGAAGTGGTTTCCCTCCGAGCCCCTCGTTCCGGACACTTTTTGGATACATAAGGGATAATAAAAAAGACAAAAGAGAGAAAGGAAAGGAGTAGGGATAAAATCGAAGAAAGACGGAGAACTAAAGGCACGTTTGATTCGTGGAAAGAGATGGAAAAAAGGTATGGTCAACAAAGAAATAAAGAAAAGCTCTTTTGTTTGGTTAAAATTTTCAAAAAAAAAAAAGTAACATTCTTATTTGAATAAGATTTCAATATTTTATAAATAAAAAAAATGAAAAAACTACTTTTCCGCCCGTAGAAAATTGAAGTCCTTTTTTTCCAAAACTACCCTAAGCCATCAAAATCCATTAAAAGGACTTTTTCTTTATTAAGAGTATATTAGGTATTTCATGTAATTTTTTTAAAAGAGTATATACTCAACCATACATAAGCCATTCTAAAATTTGCCAATTTTTCATAGTCAATCTAACATACTAAAATCATTTTCTCACGTATCAGACTTGTAGGAATTAATTTCTCAGAAAAAATATTTCAATGAAAAAAAATTTTGCTTGTGAACCAAACGAGTCCTAAAGAAAAAACAAAAAAAGAAAGAAAAAACTTTAAATCTCTCCATTCTCGGAGAGAGAGAAACAAGGAATTTAGAGAGAACTATCTTCTCTTTTATCTTTTACTCCCTTTTGTCTTGATTTGCTATCCAAAGGATGGATTTTCAATTTTTCTACTTTTTTCTTTTTATATTTTAACAAAAGTGAGAAAATAGTTTTTTGGATCCCAGCTATATAATTAGCCACATAAGCAGCCATCCAATCAGCTACATTGTTAGCTTTTCTATAGATATGTGATACTTCAAAAGAGAATAATGTACACATCATTTGCTAGCAATCCTATAGGAGGAGATGAGATATGGCTACAAAAGATGGTAAATTTGGGAGCCATATGATAACAGCCGAAGAGTCTCCCTCTGCACAAATATATGAGGCCCACAATATCTAAGTAGCAAAAGACAATCCCACCCATATTGTACGCAGTTTTATTGGAGGAACTATAATATTAAAGATTTTAACACCGCCAACAGCTAATAGATGCACCACTAGCATTCCTAATAACAAATGTTGCTTCATCAAAAGCACCTCCTAATACAGTCATTTTCATTTAGCTGAACTTTTTAAGTAGAGGCTCGCGAACATAGCCTTGAAAAATTTGCCTAGGAAATGCTTTGAGGTGGGACCCGCTTGCTTCCAAGCTATGGTCTCAACTGACTAGGTTACAGTTTGATCCAGGCGCCCAAACCCTAAGGTAGGACTGTTGATGGCCCGGAATTCACAAAAATCCTAAATTTCAAGGGAGCCAATTTGAAGGTCACGGGTCAGATTTTAATATCATCGCCATCTGATCTTGATGGTCGGCAAAGCCTAAGATCAACCATATACGAGTTTGATCAGTGTAAATCACAGGATTCCATCAAACACATAGGCAAGCCAAACGGGTTGTAGGCTCAAGGAACGTATCTCGTGCACCAACCATCAAAATTTGCAAGAAAATCCACTATTTTTTTAATTTCTAATGAATAATACATTTTATCAAGAAAAACTTTGTTTTATTATTGGAACATTACAATCGTAACCCACATGACAACTATAAAAGCATATATTTATATACATCGATGCTTACTACATGTCTGCAGTTACTGTGCATAGCACATGATGAACAAATAAAGTTCAAAGGTTTGTCCCACTTTGCAATACGCAAATCAACAAATGTGACATGTACTTGTAAAAATAAAAATAAAGTAGATTTTTACTGCAAAATTTCTTTTTCTTTTGGTTTACCGAAGGGTGGAGACCGTGCTAAAGAGAGTGGACAAACAAACAGTTCATTAACATTAGAAGAAGATTCTTTTCTACGCACTTTTGATGCTTGTCATGTTGCCATTCAAGATGTAATCAGATGTAACAAATTATATTTTAAATGTAGCAGAAATGTCTCGCATAATGTACAGAGACCAATCAATTAACCTTCTTCGTTACCCTCGCAGCTTTGTATAAAAGACATCCTCCCAGTATCACTCATTTCAGGTTCGGTGAGACTTCGGATGGAGAATTTAATTTTCTTTAGAGAAATCTATTCATCTTTGTTCCTCTTTAATGTCATTCATAAAGGGAAGAAGCCTACTTAAAAACAAAGTGCTTTGTCGTGCCCCATTCATAAGTATGGGCTGCTATTGAAGAGGAAAGGGATGGGAAACAGGGGAGGGGGGAGGAGCCAACTCAAAAGAGCAACCAAAAGCAAACTTCTACCCTATCTTTTTGTCATCAGTCCTGTAGTGGAGCTTTTAGAAAAGGTTTAGCAAAGAATCAGGACATTGAGGGGGGAAAAGAATAGGAAATTGAACAATGATATGACAATTTTTGTTCCTTTAACACCAGTTTTCTTTGAGGAAAACTATTTTTACCTTTACCATTTTCTCGAGACTAAGGTAGAGATAATCCCTTATTTTGCTTGTTTACAAGTTAGTTTTTTATCTAAACAATTCTTATTTTAGATAAGAGCCAACACTTAAAAATTTGATGTACACTGTATGATATATCTATATATCAACCTACAGTATGAATTGACTAATGTTAGCTAATCTACATCTCCCAGAATATTTAGCCTACTGTGCATCGTATCAAGTGTTGTGTTGTTAAGATTTGAATTATAACTTCAGACAAACTAAACATATGATATTAAATATTAATATAAACAATCTGAGCAGATAAGTACATCAACTGGGTATTTCAAGAGCTCCAGTAACATACAAGATCAACTCTAAACTGGCATCAAAACACTGAAAGTTAGGTCTGGCAGTGCATCACATAGTATAATCTTTTATTTTTGTAGGCCACAGGTGAGCCCTCCTTTTTTTCTCTTTTCTCTGGGGGTGGGGTGCAGGGAAGAGGATGGGGGGACCTTTTAACAAACATCTCACATGCCATGAGTACTGTAGCATGCACTGCATAGCCAATACAGGTGATATTAATACAATTTCTTTGACAAGATAAGTACTTAAATAGGGATTTGAGATGCACGATAACAAATAAAAAGCAATGTTAAACTAACATCCAGGCAATCCAGTAAGACTGAGAAATGAGGGCTGGCATTAAGAATCGCCCTCTAATTACAGGGTCCCCTAGGGCGACTCAGGCAACAATTCACATTCTCTTGCCCCCAATTCATATTCTCTTCTTCATCTTTTTTCTTTCTGTTTTTTTGAGCAATTCTTCTTTTTCTTTTGTCATCTGGTTTAATGTTAGTTTAGCATTTTTTGCCATCCATATGCTGCTCAAGTTACTAGGCACAAGTACATGGAGGTAAGGGTGTCACCAAGAGAGGCCCTCACATTTCTTGAAGCAAGAGGACCAACTACTTGATGTCTTGGTGTAAGAACCCCAACACAGTGGCACCCCACGCTTCTTCAAATATCAATCTGAACCTTTTAACTGTGCCAGAATAGAAATCAAGTAGTAGAACAGTACTTGCAATGGGACTTGATAATCGAGTAACATGCAAGCATGCATGAGAAAATTTAGCACAGCTTCATTGGCTACATTACCAAAACATCTTATGGAAACCCTATGACATAAACTTCCCAATTTCATGATCGGATTAATTTGCTTTTCGGTGTCTGACTTAATATTGATTCACACACACATATTGACATACTATTTGCTTTCATGTCATTTCATTTGATCTCCTGCTATTTTTTGCCCACCCATAACAAAATGGCATGGAAGGAAACAACATATATATATTTACAGAACAGAAAACTGAGTTTCTCTTCGGTCTTTACTCACCTTGCTAACCTAATCTCTAGATTTCAAGTAGAAGAACTTAGCGTAAAACAAGCATTTCTCATCTAAATTACATAATAATTAGGAAAACAAACTGAATTGCACAAGAAAAAGGGAAAAGAAAGATAGGTGAAATACCGCTTGAAATTTGGGTCGCGGAGCTGCCGGACCCTTAGGCAGGCGCAGGGGCGCAGCGCGGGGCGGTAGACTCACCGCGTGGGCTCGAGACCACGAGAGCTTCCGGCTCCGGCTCCGCGTTGAGATCGAGGCACCGCGGGGTCGCGTGTTCCGTCACCCTCTCCGCCGACGCCTCCTCCGCCTCTAAGCGACCCTTTCCACCGTCATCGTTGCCGGCGCCGGGCCCCGCAAAGTCCTCCCGCGCGAACGCCGGGCTCCACCGCCCGGCGCCCCGCTTGGATCCATCCGCCACCTCCCTAGGCCGGCCGGCCCCGCCGCCATCCATGTCGACAGCTAAGCACCGCGACGCGTCGCGCATACGGCGGAGGATCGCGAAAAATTCCTCCACCTCCTCGTCCGTCACCGCCTGATCGGCCTCAGCGCCCCGGGATCTCGTCCGGCGTTCGTCACCGACACCGTCGTCCGCCCGCTTCCGCTTCCCGGACTCCATCTCACGGACGCCTGACGACGTCTTCGTTGCGGTGCCGCTGGAAAGGGGTGGTCTGAACTATGAAGTGGTTGGCGTCCCTTCGCGTCTTTCACACACACCCTTTCTTTGGAGGAGGTGAAAGGAGGGCATTGAAATTTTTCCCTAGTCCAATGATTCCAATCTATCGAAGGAATATAGAAACATAAAAAAAGAGAAAGGAAGCACCTCATGCACCCCAAGTGGGTTGGTGATGGGATAAATGGCTGACGTAAGAAGAGCAAAATGTCATAACATGGCGATTTTATTAAAATAAAAAAAAATCCATGCTTCGAATCTAATATGACGTTGCAAAATGGGCCAGATACGACTGGATCATACGTAATGCCAACCAGATCCAATTTCATGCCATTATTTTAGATCCGGATGTAACCTATTATTTAATTGAGTTTCTAGAGAAAAATTCTAGACCGGACAATCATTCAATTCGACATATGACTTGAATCCAACCAAATATATTTTACTCGGGCTGGACCAGACTGAGTAAGATTTTCTGTTCAAGTTAAACATTGAGCTGTTCGATCGTAGCTAAACTATAATAATTGATAATTAATATAACATTATTTAAAAGTAAAAAAAAAGCCAAGCGAAACTCCAAGTCTTGTTAAAAACAATTTTAATTTCATTCAAATATTTTATTATTCTTAATTTAACAGACTAAATTTTTTAATAATATATATATATATATATATATATATATATATAGCAAACCATGAAAGCATTTCAAATAAGAATTTACCAAAATAAATAAAAAAATATGAATGTTTAATGTTGTATTTATTAATGATTAAATGTTTTATTTTATCACAATCCTTTGGTGGTATGATTGGTTTGTGTGCGGGGTTTGTTCTCACAAGGTTGTGAGTTCGAGTCCTTCTTCCCGGACTGTGCAAGCCTTGCACGAACGTAAAAGCAAGTGCTTTTACGACCGTGCAAAAGGGGGGTGTGTTCTTGAGGGATGCGAACTCGCGTCCACGCGAAGAATCGCGCCCCACAGGCATAAGTTCCATAGAGGTCTATAAATAGACGACCTCTACAGATTAGAATTTTAATTTTTAGACAAAAAACAAAGGATTCCTAATTTCTTTTCTTTCTCTACTCTCTCTTCCTCCAGTTAAAATATTTCTTTCAAAATTGTTTAAAGGGCTTGCTGTATATTGATTCTGGGTTCGAAGCCTTCTTTGATCCGTGCAAATCATCGAGGCAGAAGGAACGAGAGGCTGTTGTATCTCAGGAGTAGAACGTCATCCAAGCCTAGTGCACTATAAGGCGGCGAAATCTACTTCAAGAAAAGTGACCAACATACCACGCCCCAGCATCTCGGGTTTCATTTTTCTACTTTTTTTTTTAAGCCTATTACTGTCTATTATTTATTGAAGTAGAATAGTTTAGTTTTATTTCTTCTTCAAATTTATTATCAACAATCTTGAAGTAGATTTTTCCTACGTATAATAGGCTAGTAATTAGAGTTATCCCAAGGGCCAATGCAAGTGACCCGGTTCCTCCGAAAAGTTTAATGGAACTAATTTTAAGCGTTGGAGAAGGAAAATGGAAATCTTCTTAACCACGCTTGGATTATTTTCCATAATTTTTGACTCTCCTTCAAATGAGGATGAGAATGAACCGGCTAGGACTTGTAATTTAGAGGAATTTAAGAAGAAAGACTACCTGTGTAGGGGTAGAATTTTGTCCTATCTTTCTGATCTCCGTTTTGATGTCTATTGCACTCTGAAAACCTCTAAAGAGATTTGGGATGATCTTAATAAAAAATATGGTATCCAAGATGCCGGAATGGACAAGTATACTGTTAGTCAATTCCTGTCTTATAAGATGGTAGACACCAAGCCCATAGTTGACCAAGCTCATGAGCTAACAGTGATTTATCATGAATTAGGCTTAAGGGGAATGGGTATAACTGAGAGCCTTCAAGTTGCTTGTACCATTGACAAGCTTCCACCTTCTTGGAAAGATTTTGGGTTGTCCCTAAAACATAAGACCGAGGAAATGAGCATGAAAACCCTACTATCTGCCATTAGGATCCAAGAGCAACATCTTGAGAAAGACAATGAGAAAATCATGAACCCTGAGTTTCTAACTAAGGTGAACTTTGTAGAAGGCCAGAATAAAATCTATAGGTTCAAAAACTCCAAATTTGAAAAGGGTGGACCTAAGAACAAAGAAAAATCCATAAAGCCAAAATACCATATCAATAAAAATGATCGGAGGCCGATTTGCTACAATTGTGAAAAATCCAGTCATATGGCACGAGTATGCCGGATGAAGAAGAAGAAGTATCAAAACTATGAACATGCACCTCCTCAACCTGCCAATCCACAAACCAACATGGTGTTATCCAGTACTGGTCCTACTAATACTGATGATCGATATGTAACTTTAAGTCCAGAGTTAAATTTGGCAATTCATTCTACCGATTGGTTAGTGGATACAGGTGCAAATATTCATATCTGTACTGATCGTATCCTTTTTACTATTTATCAGGTCTGGAGCGGCCTAACAGTGACTATGGGGAGTTCTACCTCGGCACGAGTACTTGAAACTGGGAAAGTACTTCTAAGACTTACATCTGGGAATGTGCTTTCTCTATTTAATGTGTACCATGTGCCTGAAGGAAGGAGGAATCTGATCAGTGGATCTCTTCTGATAAGGAGTGGCTATTCTTTGTTATTTCAATCTAAGAAAGTGATTATAACAAAGAATGGAACATTTGTAGGCAAAGGCTATGAGTGTGATAGCTTATATGTAATTAATAAAATGAATGATGTACCTTTGGATATTCCTTCTTATAGCAATAATAAAGTTATTCTTTCAATATGTTCTTCATTTCTTTGGCATGCTAGATTAGGACATCTGAATAATAATACTATTAAAAGAATGATTAGTTCTGGTTTATTGCCTAATGTTTCATTAGATGAAAAAGAAAAGTATCTAATTTGTGTTCAGTCTAAGCAACCTAGAAAACCATTTAAAATGGAAATAGAAATTCCACCTTATTAGAATTAATTCGTTCAGATGTATGTGAACTAAATGGAACTTTGACTAAAGGGAGAAGAAGGTATTTCATAACCTTCATAGATGATTATTCTAAGTATTGTCAAGTTTATTTGATGAAAACTAAAGATGAAGTAATTGATATATTTAAGTTTTATAAATCTTTAGTAGAAAATCAACTTGACAAGAGAATAAAGATTTTTAGGTCAGATAGAGGAGGAGAATACACCTCTAATGACTTGAATGAATTCTGTAGAGTTAATGGAATTCTACATGAAGTAACACCTCCCTATTCACCTCAGTCTAATGGAGTGGCTGAAAGGAAAAATAGACTTTGCAAGATATGGTAAGATCTTTGCTTCCCAACTCAGGTTTACCTGAGGTTTGGTAGAGGGAAGCAGTGCTTACAGCATGTTTCCTGCTTAATAGGGTTCCATTTAAAAGTTTTAATGAATCTCCTTATGAACTTTGGAAAGGAAGAAAACCTAACTTAAACTTTCTAAAAGTTTGGGGTTGTTTGGCTAAGGTTAATATTCCTTTAATTAAGAAAAGAAAATTAGGACCTAATACTTTTGATGCTATATTTCTTGGTTATCTCTTAATAGTGTTACTTATAGATTCTTAGTCATTAGTTCTGACATTAATCGCATAGATAAGAACACGATAATTGAATCTAAAGATGCTTCTTTCTTTGAAGACATTTTCTTTTAAGGATAAAATAGAAAAGCATATAATAGATAGATCTAATAATGAATCTTGTAATTCACCTTCTAATGAAAATGAAAATGAACTTATTGATGTTAATGAACTTGGTAGAAGCAAAAGAATTTGAAAAAAGAAAGATTTTGGATCTGATTTCTATACCTTTATGGTTGAAGATGATCCTAAAACATATAAAGATGCTATGAACTCATTAGATTCTATATTTTGGAAGGAAGCTATTAATAGTGAAATAAATTCACTTATGACTAATGAAACATAGTTTCTAACTGATTTACCATCTGGTAGTAAGGCTATAGGTTGTAAATGGATCTTTAAGAAGAAATTAAGACCTGATGGTTCAATTGGAAAATATAAAGCAAGATTAGTTGCTAAGGGCTTTACTCAAAAAGAAGGTATTGACTACTTTGATAGGTATTCTCCTGTGACTAGGATAACCACTATCCGTACTTTAATTGCACTCGCTTCAATTCATAATTTGATAATCCATCAGATGGATGTCAAGACTGTCTTCCTCAATGGTAGTTTAGAGGAAGAGATTTATATGGATCGGCCAGAGGGATATGTGGCTCAGGGATAGGAAAGAAAAGTTTGTAGGTTAGTCAAATCCCTTTATGATTTAAAACAAGCTCCTAAGCAATGGCGTAGAACATTTGATAAAATAATTGTTTCTTATGGCTTTAAAGTAAATAAATCCGATAAATGCTTATATTCTAAGTTAGAAAATGATTCATGTGTTATCTTGTATTTATATGTTGATGATATCTTAATATTTGGTACTGATATGAATATTGTAACTGATATCAAGAATTTTTTATCTAATAATTTTGATATGAAAGATTTAGGTCAGACAGAGGTAATGCTTGGTAATAGGATTACCAGAATACCTAATGGCATAATCTTTGATCAATCACAATATATTGAGAAAATTTTAAAAAAATTTGATAAGTACAACTGTAAACCAGTGAGTACACCTTATGAGCATGGTTTGAACTTGAAGTGCAACAAAGGTGATCCAGTGGCCAAAGAAAAATATGCTCAGATTATTGGGACACTGATGTATATTGCAAATACAAATAGACCTAACATTTCCTATGCTATAGAAAAGCTCAGTAGGTTTAATAGTTGTCCTAGTCTTAGTCACTGGGAAGCACTGGACAGAGTACTTCGATACTTGAGAGGTACCATGTCTTATGGTTTACATTACTCAAGATTTTCCGATGTACTTGAAGGATACAGTAATGCTAGTTGGATCACTGATTCAGTGAACCGAAAAGGAACTAGTGGATACATATTCATGTTGGGTGGTGCAGCTGTTGCTTGGAGATCATCCAAACAAACTGTGATCACCAGATCCACTATGAAGGCTGAGATTATTGCCTTAGATTCTGAATCTCAAAAAATAGAATGGTTTAAGAATCTTATGTCAGAAATTCCTATTATGGAAAAGCCTATGCCTGCTATCTCTTTGTTATGTGACAATGAAGCTGCAATTAATACTTCTAGAAATATTGAATATAACAAGAGAAACAGAAGACACATTAGTGTGAGACATAAGACAATTAGATACCTAATTAAAAATGGTATCGTGACTTTGGAATTTGTTAGATCTGAAGATAACCTAGCAGATCCTTTGACTAAAGGACTAGCTAGAAGCAAAGTTATAGAAACATCAAGGGGGATGGGACTGAAACCCATAAGGAATTATTGACAATGGCAACCCAACCTATTCTAACTGGAGATCCCAAGATGAAAGGTTCAACGGAAAAAAAAAACAAGTTGTTTAATGATTAGTTAGCACTATTATTAAAATGACTTTATGTCATTTGGTCTCTCCCTATGATGTGAGTGCTAAACACATCAGAGGTATACGGAAGAGTTTAAAACTCTGAATGAGTCCGAGTCTATGACAAGGTGCTGTGCTGCGAGCACCCTTGGAGGATTCACCTATGTGAGTGTAACTGTATGGCCGCAGTCTATGAGGATAAGGGTTTAACCCCTAGAGCGCTCATGAAATTGAGATATTGATGCATGAGGCCGAAAAGCACCACCTATAATGAACCTAGTATTTGCATTTGTCATGGGTGAAGTATATGAAAATCTGAACCAAAGAATTTGGTTCAAAGCTTTTTGACTACCACTATTCCTTTCAGATGAAAGTATACTTTCACTAGGTAAAGGTTCAAAGCCGCCAGCTACCTTTATTGAAGTCGCAACATTAAAAGCCCGGTATGACTATTTTTATAAAATTTTGAAAATATTTTAATCAGGTGGAGGATTGTTGTATTTATTAATGATTAAATGTTTTATTTTATCACAATCCTTTGGTGGTACGATTAGTTTGTGTGTGGTTTGTTCTCACAAGGTTGTGAGTTCGAGTCCTTCTTCCCGGACAGTGCAAGCCTTGCACGAACGTAAAAGCAAGTGCTTTTACGACCGTGCAAAAGGGGGGCGTGTTCTTAAGGGACGCGAACTCGCGTCCACGCGAAGGATCGCGACCGCGAGAACGCGTCCACGCAAAGAGTCGCGCCCCACAGGCATAAGTTCCATCGAGGTATATAAATAGACGACCTCTATTAAATTTTAATTTTTAGACAAAAAACAAAGGATTCCTAATTCCTTTTCTTTCTCTACTCTCTTCCTACCAGTTAAAATATTTCTTTCAAAATTGTTTAACGAGCTTGCTGCATATTGATTCTGGGTTCAAAGCCTTCCTTGATCTGTGCAAATCATCAAGGCAGAAGAAACGAGAGGCTGTTGTATCTCAGGAGTAGAACGCCTTCCAAGCCTAGTACACTGTAAGGCGGTGAAATCTACTTCAAGAAAAGTGACCAACATACCACGCCTCAGCAACTCGGATTCCATTTTTTTACTTTTATTTTTTTTTTAATTTTTGTTTTAGCCTATTACTTTCTATTATTTATTGAAGTAGAATAGTTTAGTTTTATTTCTGCTTCAAATTTATTATCAACATTTAAATATATAATTAAATAAAAATATATGAGAGATGTTAGTTGTCGTGATGAAAAATAAGAATTAATTTAAATGAGAGTTTAAGTCAACAAATTAGAAAAGATATTGAGAATAGAGAAGAAGAAAGTTTATATGATTGAAGTTCTTAGATTGGTTCATGTCAAGTTTGCATCAGGTCAGACCTCTTTTTTGACCCAATTAGACCTATATAGTATATAAATCGGATTAGATTAGGTCAGATTAAAAAATATAAGATTTAGAGACGATTCAAAATTTAGGTTGGGTTCAATTTTTGAATCAAACCCAACTAACATGTTTTTTGAATGCTGATCAGATCAAGTTTTATCAAATTGGGATTATTGTTAAAATCCTTGCGTAATTGGTGGTTGGCTATCGTTGAAATTGTGGCATACCTTGAATGTTAGAATTAGATGTTGGTGATGGGGGAAATCTTGACATCTTAACCCCGGCTTAAATCGACCCTCTTGACTTCGGTCTAAATCGAGGTGCCACTTTGCTTGAGGAAATAAAAATTAGAAGTTACGACAACATTACCGTTAATGCATGATCGATGTGATTGCCGTCGTGCGCTATTCGCGCGGGATGGCTGCTACATTGTTAACGGGTAGCCGACCATTACCATATAGTTAAGGCACATTGTGTCTAATCAGGTAATGGATTCGTATTCTACTCTATACAAAGGGCTAGCCCGGAGGATCCCAAAGTAAGCTCATTTTCGAGATTCCACTCTACAAATTTTCACCCTTCGACATTGTTGCTCTAGTATTCTGAGTTAAGCATCAGAGAGTCCCCTACCAGAAACTTTTTGGCAGACAGACTGCTTACAGATTGGATTCTTGGCGACGAGTTTTTACTCACCTTAGTCTCGCCTGATTTCACCTCTTTTCAATTCTCACCGATCTCAAAGCATGTTAAAAAGCTTTCCGACCTCGGCTCAGAATTTAGTGATAATAGATTAGCGCTAGAGGAAGGGTATTTACACCAACATCTGAAGGAGGGAAAAATCATTATCATGAGGTCACGAAGGAGCCACAAAACTATGCTCCAATTGAGCCGATGAGCTCAAACCAGCTTGAGTCGAGGTAGCTGCCTCAGATGAGGATGAACAAGGGGTCGAAGCAGCGGCTGATGACTAACCAAGGATGATCCCCTCCGGACGAGTTGACCTGACAGGTGATAGAATTTCGACCTTAAGATCAGGCTTCGCTCCTTCTGCCTAAGGTTCCAACACATCAGGTGTAGAAGCCTTGATTTTTGCATTAAGAGGCACTGAGCTGGATCCTCCCTTCATCCTCTTCTTCTAAGGAGCTATAACCCCAAACACTGCTGCAGCTCTCTTGTGCATGACTTCTCGGATCAACGCCAAGACTGTCTTTATGGCTACAATAGCTAAATGATCAAAGTGGATGTTAGAAAATTTAACCTTGTGGCGAGGTAAAAAAATAAAAATTTTAAAGAATTTTATCCTAAAGGTCGGCTAAGCTCGGACCAACATTGATCATTGTCTTCTTGGACAATAGTTTTTGCATCGGAGGAATTTTCAAATTAAGAAAAGTGTCCAAGGATCCTTAATTGTCACCGAACAATCGTAGAGGTCGGTTCAAAGACCTCCAAGGTGTTCTCTATAGGGTCTCAAACTGCCATGGCTTCTTGAAAGAAGCAAAGAAAAATCTTCTCTTCCATTCGTGAGTATAACAGGGAGCATCTCAGATCAATTGGAGGCCTTTCCGAGGAGAAATATACCACCAATTGCTTTTCCGAGGATGCCTTTTTAGAGTACGGCATCCTCAAAAACTGAGGCTCAAAATTGTGAAGAAAGCAAAGGGTAAAAAAACCTACGGGGACCTACCAGAAGTTTGGAATATATTGGGTCGAGATGAGGTTATAAACCCTAATCAACTGGACAAGGAAAGGATGGAGAGGTATTAAAGCCCGTCCCTGAAAGTTTCTTCGTACGGGCCAAGTTGAGAAGGAAAAGGTTTTGTCGCCCAATCCTCGAGATAGGCGAGCTCAAAAGTGACCTCGGTATGGACAAAGTATTGAGCTCAGAGCATGTCCATCTCCTCTTTGGTCAGGACCGACTATTCGTATTCTAGGCTGATGTGAACTTCGGGCCCAACCTCACTTGGAGGTGAGGAGTGTCGAGCTCAAGGACATTGGCTGGACGACCAACTCTCCGATGAGACCTCGATCTCAACCTCGCCCATGGTAGAGAAAATAGAAAAATTGAAGGGGAAAAAGGAAAGAAAAAATCTAACTAGCCAAATAGGGAAACCCATCGGTTATCGTCGAAAGAAAGTGGGGAGGACGTCGGAAGGAGTGCCAAAGAAGAACTTTGCCGAAGAAGCGACAAGAAGAAAGCTCAAGTTGATGGAAAGATTTGCAAAAGAAGCAAGAAGTGCGATATAAAGGAAGGAGTTATCCTCATAAAAGGGTACGAACAACTCTGATTAAAGCAATAGTTCGACTTCTCGAGTTAATTCAACCACATGTCACCTCAGGATGTGGTGTGAACAATTTTTCCTGCAGTGTATTTTGCCTCACCTTCTTTTTTAAGCTCCGCATATTCATTTTTAAAACTAGATTTCTTCAAATATAGCTGATCAGTGACCGGACAAAAATAAGAAAGATTTTTTAAGAACAATTTTTTTCTAATCTTAGGCGGAGGCAAGAATGATCGTGCAAATAATATTTGAGCAAGTATTCAGGGGAGCCGTCCGCAGACTGCGACATTTTCATTGATTTCCCCAACTACCACGTGCCGTTCTCACGTGATTTTGTGGGAAAGGTTCGCGCGGAAGAAACCATTCCCACAAAAATTCTGTTTGCTGTTTGAGTCAGAACAGGCAGGTTTCACCTCGATTCGGTGGCTCGCCGGCTAGCGACTCTCGCCGAGAAAACCCATCCGCGACGAGAAGTGTGAACCCGGTGACGTGCGACTGATACGCGGACGCCGTCACGATGACGCCGATGAGAGACGCCACTCGACAGGTGGGCCCCGCATTAGAACTCACCCGAAACACACCTTGGGCCACGAGGACGGTCGGTCAAGGCCTCATTAAAATAGCCCACCCCACCAAACGCCAATCGTCAAAAAAAAACAGACATACTCTGTTACAATGACCACCGGGGCCCAACCTGAAGCGGTTGGCCTGTTGGAGTCGGTGGTGTCGGCCCCACGAAATTGCTTGCATCCGTTGTGGTGGGCCCTCAAGACAAATCCACGCGTCGCATCTCGAACGGCTCATGCAGATCTGAGTGCATATCATCGAGTGCACGTACGGTAGATTATCTTCTACACTGTCGGAAAGAATAATGGCATCATACTTCTCTGTTTATTAATTATATGCTTTATTTTCCATTGTAATATTCGGCCGCTAGGCGACGTTACACGCACCATCTTTGGGACCTTTAATTATTCGCCGTACTTACAAATGCTAGTTTTTTTTATTGTACAGCCTCCTTGGAGGTACTTCCCATTGGCCTCTCCATTATTTTGAATAATAATTTGCAATTAGATATAAAAAATTATTATTCATTTGAGCATTGCAGTTGTGGGACGGGCATGTTCGTTGCTTCGCTATTAGGTAGTGCGTCATCAATGAATTGCCCCACTAATCTATTCAATCAACTGGGTCTCAGATTATGAGCTAAGAGTTATAAGATACTAGGATAATCTATGAGGTTTACCAAAATTTCTGTTAAAACTTGTTAGTGACGCTCCCAATTAATTTCCGTTAAAATCTTTATTTTGTAATGGCCAAACTGTCTTCTGATGTTTGAGAACCCTACCAATTTGCGCTGTCCATGTGTACGACCCCACCAGTACGCACAAAATTCAACGTGATGGTTGCTGCAACAGCACATCTTGACCCTTATCTAAATAAGCTATAGATATTGGAAATTATATAACTCATAGCTCATTTGGATATTTATATTGGTCTGCTTAGCCCCCATCTCTTTAAGATCTGCATAAGCCCAACTTAAATCCTGACTTATGGATCTGTTGGTCTGCAAGAAAAGCAAAAATAAAAGAGCATGGTGGTCTTTTTTTTTTTTCCCCTTTTTACATGATTTTTGTGGAGAAATTTTGAGTTGATATAAGCCATAGTTATATAGGTGGCCCAATCCATGAGTTTGGTAAGAAATTCAGTCTAATCTTGCCAGATTAGCAAGATAGGCCTCTAATACTCATAATTTTTGGTTCCAGCATTGAATAGTGTCTTCAATTCTAATTTTGTAATATTCTTTCTGATCCATGCTGTTATCACCCAGATTTTTTGCCAATTTTTCTCTGAAGTGATCCTAGTCAAATATCTCTCACCCCCACAAAACTAAATTCTATCTAAATACTCTTCAATTCAACCAGTTCAATAACCCTTGATCCTTTGCTCGGACTATTTTTTATACTTAATATTTAACATATTTTTATTTTATAATTTAGTCAAATTATCCTATATTCAAATTTTATAACAGCCACATGCATTTTCATTTGCATTCTAACTAGTTGTCATGAAATATACATATCCTGATAAGCTATTTACATATCATAATAGTTTTTCAATATTGAAGAAGGGAGCAAGTTTTACATTTATTATTTATGATTATGAGATTTAATCAAAATTTTTAAAAATGGCAATCAAAAATTATTGTTTTCTCACCATAATTGTATGTTAAATTTTAGAAATACATTTATAAAACAAGGTGTCAAAATCAACACGATGTATTGCAGTAGAATCATGAAAGACAGCACATAATACATCATATACGAATTATATGTATTGATATCATATTGCTTGTGCCACTGGGGCTGCTTTATCCAAATTAAGGATTATTTAGCAATATTCAGATTAATGATCCAAAGAAAATATTCTAATGATCATCGATGCCTTCCAAAAGCAAAGCAAATGAATACTTGGAGCTATAGTTGTGAATACTTGTAGCTATACATGTTGATTCATCTGCTTCTAACTTCAGAGATAGCTGCAATTTTTATTTATGGATTTATTCTCCTGATGTGCTGAACGAAACGAGGGAATTTAGATATGAGTATTGAAACTCCCTGCGACCTTTGGGATGGATGAAGAAACAAAAACTGTCGCTTTTGAAGAAGCTAAAGCTCTTACCAAGAAAAGAAAGAAGCTAACATTGACCCGTACGTATAATGCCACAGAGGCGTAACATGGCTCACCACCACGCTGAAAACACCTGTATCTCAAGTAGAACAACGGTGTGCCGGCTGAAACCGGCGAACATATTATATGCTTGAATTAAAAGTAACTTTTTTTAGCAATTCAATGAATGTATCTAATGTGCGCCCCAATCACCACCTCCAGTTTCCATGCACCTCTACTTTGTTTCCACTTGCACAGTGGTCAAAAGGTCAGAAGACTTTTTTGTCACTTTAAGTTCCAATGAAATAAACATCTATAATGAAGACTACGATGCAAAATGTGGTCAAATAATAATGTCAAACTGTCATAAAAATATTATAAAATAAAAAATGGTACGTAGGCTTGTTGTTCATAGAATGCAAGCCAATTATGCTTGTCCAACTGGTCATATCCCTCGATTTAACAATCGAGGATTTTGGAATTTGAATTTTAAAGGGAGCATTCTCAAGTATTTAGATCCAGATAATTATAATCGAGAACATCTTTGCTCTTTTTTTCTCTCTGGAAATAGGAAATATAGGAAGAAGAATGTAAGTGAATCAGAAAAGGTATAATGGAAGCAATTTAAGATTGTAGCTGGTCATAAGTAAAATGTTTGACGGCTTATACCTTATTGCATGTGATCTGACCTCATTTATTATAAATTGAGATATTTTCTAAAGAGAATATGTAAGAGAAATCGAGTAGTTGGAAAAATTGAAATCTATAAATCTAAAAATATCAAGATTTTCAACGAACTTATTCAAACATTTCTTAAATTACTTAAAACATCAGCCATATTCTACTTCATTCGGCACATAAATGTACTCCAACTCTTTTGCTGGTTAATTAAGTCAGATAGAGCTCTATGGTGATTTTAACTCGTCCTACGTTTCGACAGTCCCATGCCATTAAGATGTTGAACGTGAAGAACCTGGAATCAATGTAACATACGTCACTTGAATTAGGTTAAATAAAACGAAATTAAACGTTTACAACTTTATGTAATTCAAAACAACAGCCATTTACCAGCAAAAATGTTAAGAACAAAAGATATCAACAACGGTCTAAATTTTTTTTCTGTAAACATGTTGCGGACTCCAAGCGCTTACATCTGCCATGAACACTCTTTAAAACAGAGGTGGAAAAAAAAAGCGAAAAAATAAAAAAACTGATTTTTACGCATCCGCGATGGCGGTCAAAGTACCACCTGCCGCACACCGCATCGAGTCCAGACGTCAACGAGATGATCTAAGACGCGACGTGCGCCGTAGCATCACCGGTTGGGCTCGCGAGATCCAGCCCTTCGGGTGCCGGGTCGGCGTTCAGATCGAGGCGCCCCGGGATCGCGTTCTCCGCGACCCTTTCCTCGGCCGTTGCCTCCCCACCGGTTGCCAGCTCCTCCGCTCCCCTCCTCCTCCGGTCATCCCTAAAGTTGCTCCCAACCTCGAAGTCCTCTCTCTCGAACCTTGGCCGCCACCTCGACTGCCCCTCCGCCGCTACCCTCCTCCGGATGCCAGCGCCGCCGCTACCCTCCCTAACGGGGAAGCACCTCGCCGCCTCCCGCACCCGTCGAAGGATGGCGTAGAACTCCTCCACCTCGTCGTCGGTCACCGACCGATCCCTCTCGTCCTCCGCTCGCGCCCGAGTCCTCCTCTTCTCCTCTTCGCCGTCTCCGGGCCGTTTCCTCGTCGCCGTCTCCATTCTAGTCGGTGCCGTTAGTTCACGGCGTACGCTCCTTCTCTCCTCTCCAATTTCTGGGTCTCCTGCTGCAAGGTTGATCTTCGGCTTCGGGTGGGTCGGGCCAGAAATACCCAACAGCGACGGTGCGGATAACAACAGGCCACCGTGATGACGTCGGCTGCTGGGTGGAGGGATGACGTTGTCTCATGACGTCAGGCCCTCAATGATGGCACCCATTGGATTGGGACCCCAGTTTCCTTTCCCGTTGCTTCCTGCGTTTGGTGCTGGATCTGGTTGGCGCGAGATCCCTCCACCGGCGATATAACATCTGGGCCGTTGATTGGTGTTTGTTGAATCAAAATGCTGTCCGTTTGATTGGTGGATATTGAATCAGTCACCGGGAAGAGATACGATGATGTATTCTAATGACATCAAGTGTGCCATCATGGCTAGGCCTGTTAACGAGCCGAGCCGAGCCCGAGCTTGGAGAGGCTTGGGCTTGGCTCGTTTCACAGAACTCGGGCTCGGTACCAAGCTGTGTATTGAGCTCGAGCTCGGACTTGTTTGGTAAAAGAAAAGCTCGGGCTTGGGCTCGTAAAGCTCATTTCGAGCTCGGGTTCGAGACGAGCTCGGGTTCGAGCCCTCTAACAAAAATCCACATTAAATACCACAAATGAGGCCTCTTTTCTTGGTCTCACTATTGTGGCTCGAGCTCATTTGGGCTCGTGAGCTACTCGGGCTAGAACTTGGGCTCGAGCTCGAATTTAAACGGGCCTCATTTTAGACTCGGGCTCAGGCTCATTTGACTAACGAGCCGAGCTCGAGCCGAGCTTTTAACGGGCCGAGCCCGAGCAGCTCGGCTGTTAACATGCCTAATCATGGCGTACTACTTTGCTATCCGCTGCGTCTACATCTGCCACGTGGTCCACCAGCGTCGCATCAATTTCCTGATTATGACAAAGGATTGGAAGGTGAATAAACAATGTTTGAATTATGAGTTTTGCGTGTTATAATGGGTGACTTTGACAAGGCGTAACATCTTCCGTCCCTCCCTCTGGGAAAGCATGCAGTTGCCATCCTAATGAATTACATGCGTGCTTCCTGATTTGCATTCAAATGCAAGTCTGAAGGCAAATGTGGCGAAAATTTTGATAGACTTTATACCCTTTCAGCACCTCTCCACCTGGGCGCCGCGGGGAGGGGGGGGGGGGAATAGACAATCCACAAATTAAAGCACCCAAATCAGAAGGCCGAGCTCAGAAGGTCGAGACTAGAAGGCTGCCGAGCTCAGAAGGCCGAGCTTAGAAGGCCGAGACCAGAAGAGTGCCGAGTTCAGAAGGCCGAGCTCAGAAGGCTGCCGAGCTTAGAAGGCCGAGACCAGGATGCTGCCAAGCACAGAAGGTTGCCGAGCTCCGAAGGCTGCCGAGCTCAGAAGGCCGAGCACAGCAGGCCGAGACCAGAAGGCTGCCAAGCACAGAAGGCTGAGCACAGAAGGCTGAGCTGACCTCAGAAGGCCGACCTCGTCGTCTATATGCTGCGGCCATGCCCTGCAGCAGCCTCACCGCACCATGCTTTACTTGCCGGCCACTTCATGACATATCAATCAGGGACCATACCCTGCTACGACCGTCAACGCCTCACCATTCCCAAGAATGTACTGCACTGCACGCCACAAGCAAGCTCTAGCTATGCGCCATCTCCTTCTATGATGGGAACGGGCCATCCACGACAACTCATTACTTCACACGCCCACGTCCAATCGTGACGGTAACCCATTAATTCGCTTAGTCACATCACAGGTAACCCTACCACTCTTCCTATAAAAAAGAGAGCTTCTTCCTCTTAAAGGAGGGGGGGGACTTTTACTTACAGTCCATCTCATTCTCCAAAATTAAGCCTCCCTTTAACTTAAGCATCGGAGGGCCGGCGCCGGAAACCCTGGCCACCAGCTTTTTGCAGGCCCCCCACGGAGGACGCTGCTCGCCGACAGATCGCCGCCCGCCAGTGTTCGCCGGAGCTCCTCCTCCTTAGCCAACGACCGCCCCCGGGTTCAATTTCCAGCAATAGTTGGCGCTAGACAAAGGGCCCGAGTTGTGGCCATGAAGTTGAGAAGCAAAGGAGCCTCCAATGCCTCAGGCGTCCCCCACCATGCCTTGGGCACTCTGTTCCACCAAGACCTCCGGCAGATCCAGTCCCCCAAGTCCAACCAGAGCAGTTCAACCTGCTTGTTCAATAAGTCCAAGCACTCACTGCGGCCGTCCAAGGCCTACAGCAAGTAGAAGATCAACCTCTACTCCCTCCTCACGAGCATGAGTCCTCAGGATGCCACTCGCAACGTCATTTTTCTGTAGAGCGTCGCCACCACCAAAGCTCCCACCGAGCTCGACCCTTGAGCCGGGAAGGCTTGTCGCGCATCCATTATCCTGCGAGCTCGCGCCGAAGCCTGACGCCTCGAGCCCGGGAGCACCCATCTGAGGCGGGGCCTGCCCCATGCTGAGCTGCAACAGAAGTCCCACCCGAGCTCGGCAGAAAGGTCGAGAAATTCGAGCGGCAGATCGAGGCGCTCCACAGCCAGAAAGCAAGGCGTGAAGATGACTATGAGTTCACCACCAAGTCACCTTTCTCTCGCCAGATCGAATATGAGCCGGTCCCATCGAGGTTCAAAATACCTCAGATAGAGCCCTACAACGGGACCACCGACCCCCTTGACCACTTGGAGAGCTACCGAGCCCTTATGGCATTGCAAGGGTCCTCGGAGGCCGTGCTCTGCAAAGCCTTCCCTGCAACCCTCCGAGGAGCGGCTCGGCTTTGGTTCTCCGGTCTGAAGCCTAGCACTGTGTCCTCCTTTGAGCAGCTCGGCAGGCAGTTCGCTGCCAACTTCGGCAGGCAGTTCGCTGCCTAGCACTGTGTCCTCCTTCCAGCCGACGCCAGCGGCGAACATCGGATTCTCTCCTCAATATCAAGCAAAAGGAAGGAGAGTCCCTTAAAGACTACATCGACCGTTTCACCGCCGCAACGTGGGAGGTTCGCGATCTCGACCAGTCAATTGCAATGTCAGCATTGAAGACTGGAGCTCGGTCCTACAAATTTGTCTTCTCGATTGAGAAGAGCTTCCCTGCCGACTTTGTTGAAATGTTGGCCCGAGCTCGCAAGTACGCCAAGGCTGAGGAAGCCATGGCCTCTCGGCGGAAAGCAGCCGAACGACCTGCCAAGATGCAAAAGAAGCACCCCAAGGAGCACTCCCAACTAAGCAGCAGATCCCCATGGCACGAGGAGAATCCTCCTCGGCCCAAAAGTCCAGCTCGGCAGAGGTTTTCCCTCCAAAAATTCGAGGAATACACTCCCCTCACATCCACCCGAGCCGAGATCCTCATGGAGATTGAGGATCAGGGCTACCTCCGACCTCCCCCAAAAACATGGCCGTCAGAGTTGCAGAAGCACTCGAAGAAGTACTGCCGCTTCCACCGAAATTACGGCCACGACACGGAAGATTGCTACCGGCTCCGTGACGAGATCGAGGCACTCATCCGCCGAGGTCGACTGGGTCGGTTCGTCCGTGACTAAAAGGGGGGAGCCAGAAGAACGGGACCCAGAGCTCCCTTTATGAAGACCAAAAGGGTGTTAAAACCCCTCATAGCCATGTTGTAGTTATTGCAAAGTCTGACGTAAAAGGACTTGTGGATAATAAAAGCACTACGGACACTTGTTTCTTGATGCCTTCCAATGGTTGTAAAACAACTGGAAAAGATGAGCAACCCTCTGGCCGGCTTCATAGAAGGTCCCGTACCGGTGAAAGGGGTTCTCGGCCTGCTAATCACGGCTGCGTGCGCGTCCCGAGAAAGTACTGTGAAGCTAAACTTTTTTGTAGCCCAGGTTGGCTCGCCTTCAACGCTATTATTGGCCGACCAGGCTCTCTCCGAGCTGCGGTCCCTATCTGCCACCCCCTCGTGCAGTTCTCCACTGGCCGAGCATAACATGGAGAAGAAGATTCTCTCAATATAGCTCCTATATACTACATATCGACAACTCTGTGGCCTTGAGGGGCAGTGCCGCAGCCCAGAACTCAACGCCTACCTCCTAAGGGTCTCCAACAATTCTCCGCCGGTGCTGAGCCAAGTCCTGAGGGACTTCGAAGCTCAGGAGTCGTCAAAATGCCTCCAAAAGGTACGAGACATCACTTCGGCTTTAAATAATTTTAATATTTAATATATTTCCGGGTCGGAGAAGGCAAAAGCTGACCTGCGAAAATCTACATCTCCAATGTCGCCCCGATCTGAGTGGGGGCGCACGGTCACCAACGGACAAGGTCCGTCATCTCCAGATATCTACAGCTCCAACGTCGCCCCGATCTGAGTGGGGGCAAACGGTCGCCAACGGACAAGGTCCGTCGTCTCCAGATATCTACATCTCCAACATCGCCCCGATCTGAGTGGGGGCGCACGGTCGCCAACGGACAAGGTCCGTCGTCTCCAGATATCTACATCTCCAACGTCGTCCCGATCTGAGTGGGGGCGCACGGTTGCCAATGGACAAGGTCCGTCGTCTCCAGATATCTACATCTCCAACGTCGCCCTGATCTGAGTAGAGGCGCACGGTCGCCAACGGACAAGGTCCGTCGTCTCCAGATATCTACATCTCCAACGTCGCCCTGATCTGAGTGGAGGCGCACGGTTGCCAACGGACAAGGTCCGTCGTCTCTAGATATCTACATCTCGAACGTCGCCCTGATCTGAGTGGGGGCGCTGCTGAGTTGACCTGAAGCACTTTAACTCCAACTGCATGAGAGGTACACCCTACTTGGCACGCACATCTCCATATACATTTGGCTATATTACAGGATGATCGGCGACTGGACTACTTCCTTCGTCCGAGCCAAAAAGCAGCTCGAACTCAGAAGTCGGGGGGTAGTGTTGGGGGGAAAATGGACCACCCACAAATTAAAGCACCCAAATCAGAAGGCTGAGCTCAGAAAGCCGAGACCAGGAGGCTGCCGAGCACAGAAGGCTGCCAAGCTCAGAAGGCCGAGCTCAGAAGGCCGAGACCAGAAGGCTGCCGAGCTCAGAAGGCCGAGACCAGAAGGCTGCCGAGCATAGAAGGCTGTCGAGCTCAGAAGGCCGAGCTCAGAAGGCCGAGACCAGGAGGCTGCCGAGCACAGAAGGTTGCCGAGCTCAGACGGCCGAGCACAGTAGGCTGCCGAGCACAGAAGGCTGCCGAGCTCAGAAGGCCGAGCACAGAAGGCTGAGCTGACCTCAGAAGGCCGACCTCGTCGTCTATATGCTGCGGCCATGCCCTGCAGCAGCCTCACCGCACCATGCTTTACTTGCCGGCCACGCCATGACATATCAATCAGGGACCATACCCTGCTATGACTGTCAACGCCTCACCATTCCCAAGAATGTACTCCACTGCACGCCACAAGCAAGCTCTGGCTACGCGCCATCTCCTCCCATGATGGGAAAGGGTCATCCACGACAACTCATTACTTCACACGCCCACGTCCAATCGTGACAGTAACCCATTAATTCGCTCAGTCACATCACAGGTAACCCTACCACTCTCCCTATAAAAAAGAGGGCTTCTTCCTCCCAAAGGGGGGGACTTTTACTTACAGTCCATCTCATTCTCCAAAATTAAGCCTCTCTCTGACTTAAGCATCGGAGGGCCGGCGCTGGAAACTCCGGCCACCGGCTTTTTGCAGGCCCCCCACGGAGGACGCCGCTCGCTGACGGATCGCCGCCCGCCAGTGTTCGCCGGAGCTCCTCCTTCTCAGCCGACGGCCGCCCTGGGTCCAATTTCCAGCAACACTACCATTGGAATCTACCAAGTGTTAGGTTGAGAGAAAGAGAGGGAGAGCATCTCTACCCATTGGAATCTTTTGAATGTTTGAAATCTACCGAATGTTAGGTTTGCACAGAAAAAAAGAGGTGGGATGCGGGAGAGAATGCACCAAATGTTAGGTTTGCATAGAGAGAAAGAGAAAGAGAGAGAGTAAGAAAGAGATAGACGCGGGGTGGGAGAAAATACGCCAAATGTTAGGTTTGCATACAAAGAGAGAAGAGGGGGTGGGAAAGAATGTGCCAGCTTTTTGAATTTAAAAGTAGTAATTAGATCTAATCGGATAAGATATGAATACGATCGGATACATGATAGATAAAAAAAATATCAAACCGGACCTATCATATTTATTAAACAGTCAAAAATCCAAATTCAAAATATACTATCCGATTAAATGATAGTCTAACTCGATCTACAATAAATTGAAATAAGTTAAACGATTAAATATTGTCACTCCTATTTTTGGTCCCTCAATCTTAATTTTGATGTGTGAACATTATCCATTTTGGGGGTAAATTACCCATCATCATCATCGTATAAATACACTAGGTGGATGTGGTGCCCGGGGGGGGGGGGTGCGGCCATCTTCGGCGCGTCAGCTCAACCATGGGGAGCAGTCTTTGTGTGGAGGACTTCAATGCGAAGCCTATGGGCTAAAGAACCTAGGATTCCATTGCAAGGTCCCGGATATTTCCCGAAGGATGCTTCTCCCCGAAGCATTATCTTCTCCTGTCCCCCACTATACCTTACCGACTAATTCCATCATTGTCATCAATAAATTTTTCACGTCACAGCAGGTTCCAGACTTCGCCCATTACTTCCAAAGTTGATACACCAGTGCCCCCCCGTTTGATGGGTATTGGGTGTCGACTATCAAGTCCACTCACCGTATTTATTTATTGATTTATTTTGTATATCTTGAAGGACTTCAATATATTTGAAGTCAATTCAAGAAGAGTTTTCTAGATTGCTTTGGATATAATTCAATAGATGATCACTCCAAAGGCAAATCAAGATGACTTTGGTTATTGTTTTGCGTAGAAAAGGAGGGAGGTGGACGAAGAGGAGGTTCACTTTGCTACGGATCAAAGTGCGTTACATGCAAGCTAGCCTCGATGATATATATAATTTAGTAGATGACTGTAATGAAGCCAGCTACGTACATGCGTCGTTCGATTTGATGTTATTGTAACAACCCAGGACCTCACCCAAAATGGCTAGCCGGAAGGTATTATTTGGGTTCCTTGATCCTGTATAAGTACCCAAGATCTACCCAGCGAATAACCGATGTGGGACTAAACACACGCCCGCACGGGTCCTCACATACTTTCCCCGTTCAAGCCCTGACGTCCTCGTCAGACTAAGGGTTCATATCTATTCAAATCAAATCACAAACACCACGATTGGCCCGTAGTCAGCCCCAATGGATCCGTGCTGCAGTGTCCCCTAGTCCACATAGGTTATGGGTCGGGTCCTCACCCAAAATGGCTAGCCGGAAGGTATTATTTGGGTTCCTTGATCCTGTATAAGTACCCAAGATCTACCCAGCGAATAACCGATGTGGGACTAAACACACGCCCGCACGGGTCCTCACAGTTATGGAAGTACTTTAGATTGTCTCCTTTTGTGATTAGCGGCTGACAGCATGTGGCCGGCTGTTGGATCGATGTAGACACGATAATATGGCCTCGACTATTTCCCTCCTTCGAGAGAGCGTCTCATGCAGATTTTTCATGAAATTTATAAAAGTATAAAATTTCTAATATGATGATGTGATATTTACGAACCACAAAATGCCTTCAATACGTGTGACAAGTTAAACTAATTTCTCATTTTATTTTTCTTAAATAAAAGTGAAGTTTTCATGTGGCAATGAACTTAAACCCAATCCAAAGAATATGTGCAACGTACCATAACATCAGAAATCTAACTTAGAGAATCACGCAGCCATTGGAGCCTTCCCGTTGCTCCTTTTGGATTGACACCATGCAATGTGACCAAGAAAGGAACGTTAAGAAAGTTCAATCACAGCTGCGTGATTTTTGGGTAAGATTATTAGGTTACAAAACTATTCTCATCTGAAAATATGACAAACTCATCACAATATATAGTCCAAAATTACCATTTTAAATGATGATTCATAGGTACCCGTATAGTATTTGTGGACCAGAAACTAATCAAGTAAATTGATTTTTTGTCAGGGTGGAGCATACATTCTAACCATCTAAGTACGTAACAAAATGCATTTCTTAGGTTCCTATCTTCTTGGACAAGGTATAGGTACTGGCATACCATACAATGAACTGCCCACAATCCCTTCTTTTGATACCTAAATCCTGCTTGACCATATTTTAATGATTTGGAGGCATGGAGGGCGCCAATCAATCCGCTTGGTCCATAATAGTAAAACATGGAGCTCCAATCTGCTATGGAGAGTTGTGGATATGCACACAAAGAAAAGAGATTGATCCACCAGGATGGCTCCGGTCGAGCCTTCTTCGATGCTTAAGTCAAACAGGCCTGAGAATTACAATGAAAAATAGTAAGAGAAGAAAAGGCATTAGAGTAGAGTGATCTCTCTAGATTGTTAGGCTTTGAGTGCTTAGCTTGAATTACTCGACCTAAAGTGCTCCGCATGGGAGCTCGGCCTGGAGTGTTTGTCTAAAATGTTCGGCCTAAAAGCTCAACCTAGAGTGCTCACCCTATAAGCTTAGCTTGGAGTTTTTGACCTAGGAGATCGACATGGAGTGCTCGGCCAGAAAGCTCGGCGTGGAATACTCGGCCAGAAAGCTCGGCTTAGTGCTCATTTTAAGAGCTCAACCTAAGGTGCTCGGTTTGGGGGCTCGACCTAAGGTGCTCGGCTTAAAAACTCAGCCTGGAGCGCGGCATGGAAGCTTGGCCTGGAGTGTCTGGCCAGAGTGCTTGGCCTAAGAACTCGACTTGGGAGCTCAATCTAGAGTGCTCAACCTAGGAGCTCGGTCTAGAGTGCTCAATGTGGGAGTTCGATATTGAAGCTTGGCTTGGAATGCTTGGCTTGAAGTGCTCGCTCTGGAGTCCTTGGCATGAGAGCTTGGCCTGGAGTGCTCAACATGAGAGCTCGACCTAAAGTGCACGGCATTGAAGCTCAGCCTGGAGTGCTCGGCATTGAAGCTCAGTCTGGAGTGCTCAGCTTGAGAGCTTGGCTTGGTGGACGACGGTTGGTATGGAAGGGCGGCTTCCAAGGACTCGTGTCCTGATCTCCAAAGACGCGGATCTTGTATACACAGTGCTTGGATCTCGGGTGGCACGGAAAGGCGGCCTCACAAGACATGCATCCTAGTCTCCAAGAATGTGCATTTTGTCTGAAGAGGAGATTGCATGGAAGGATGACCTGGGAAGAGCAGTTGAGCTCAGAGATAGCCATAAGAGCTTGAGAGCCTCTTCTTGGGTGCTTCTGGCCATCTATGATTGGACCTTTTGGTCGTTCCTCCCTCCTTTTGGAGTTTCTTGATGTTGTTGACATAGATAAGGGAGCATGGATCTATTATACTTTAGAGGTAAGAATCAAGGGATTGTCGTAACTACCTTTCTTATCTGTATTCAAATTTATTATAATCTCCTTCCTTGTTTGAACTTCAACAAGAATTCATTTTTTTTTTGAATTCAAATCTTTTCAAAATACTTGCAAAGAGATAAGCGGTTAGATTTAGGCCACATCACCTTCCATAGAGATAAGCAACATCCCATAGCACTCATGGGCCAAGCCAGATTGTTAAGCAACAAGGTGACTCCGAAAACTCAAACTTATAGGAAAAATTTTGGGATGATAGAAAAATTAGAGGTAATTAAATAAATAATTAAACTACAAGGATTCAAAACCTCCAACAAATCTTTGATACTAAAAATTTAAGCTTATAGAAAAATGATCCACTACAGACTTAATAGCTCCATCTAGCCCATGCTACAGTCATGGAGTCTAATTGGCCTTGCAAGCGAACCGGTTCCATTAAAAAAAAGAAGAAGAAAGAGAGCATCCGTAGCAATATTGGTACTTTGAACTTAATATTGAGATTGGAGTTAAGGAGGTTACCCGTGTGCTTGAAATGGATTGCTGCCTGTTGGACTTCTTCCATCACCGGAGACCTGGTCAAGATAGCTCCCTCAGCTAATGAAACAGTCTGAACCCGGCTCATTACTGTGCCTGGATAACAGCTTGTACGGGCTACATTACAATTCGATGTTTATAAGGTCAATTAGTGGAGAAGTTTCAAGTCCATTCAGGGCCATTATTTCTGCAAGAACTTGGTTTATCCATTAGAAGTATAGTCCGGTCGTTTAGTGTAACAATCTACAACCTCGTCCAAAAATATTAGCCAAAAAATATTATATGAATTCTTTGACCCTATATAAGGTCCAAAATCTACCTAATGCATAGCCAATGTGGAACTAAATACATGCTCATCCTCCATTTAAGCCCAGGCGTCCTCACCAGGTTAAGAGTCTAAAACTGTTCAAATGTTAGCCCTCCAGTTTAAACCTTGGCGTCCTCATTAAGCTAAGAATCTAAATCTATTCAAATCCAATCATAAATAGTATGATCAACATGTAGTTAGTCCTAATGAACCAATGTTGCAGTATTCCCTATCTACATGGCTTTAGGTTGGATGCTCTAATTCTATTTTATATAATTCTGAAGGATCTCATTCAAAAATACTAGTCAAAAAATATTATTTAAATTTTTTTAATTATATATAAATATTTAAAATATATTCCGTGCATAGCTAGTACATCATGACATGCAAAAGCAACCTATACACAGAAATTTTCGTACGTCAACTAACTCGATTTTAGAAGCTAAATTTTAGTTCGATAGAGACTCCGTAGCAAACACGATAAGTCACCGTTTGAGCGCAAGACGCCGACGGTTGCAAGCATTGGAAAGCGTCAAGCCCCAATGTTCTCATCAGTACTACTGCTTTGCCTTCTTCTTGGATAATTTTCTGACTCATTCTCATGTAAATAAAATACTAGATATTTCAAGAAAAATAATGTCTTGCAAATATAAATATTTTATGGTATCGTTATGAGAAAATCCTATTTACTGTTCCTGTAGGTGGTGTTTTAACTATTTCTTTCGGTTTCAGCCTTTTACATCTTTATTTGTGTATGAATAAATACCCACATATTAATCACCTTTAATTCCCAATTTTTATTATTTGCATATGAACAAATTTCTCTGTATTTTATATACCAGAATTCCAGATCTTCGTACTTAGTTGAAATTAGTTTGATGGTTGGACTTGTGATTATGGTGTTAGGAATCTTGATGACAACAAGCTACAACCAAATTTTATACCTGATTTTAGTTCTATCTCTTGGCATGGATTTAACTCATCCGGAAAAGTTTTTGGTAATAATTTTGAAAGCGAGATGTTTTTACTTTTGGCAAAAAGCACGATGCGCATCGTGATAAAAAAACATTTTATCTGCCACCACCAACCTTTGACAAGATTTAGAATATAATAAAATACACTTGACAAATGCCCTGAAGGCTCTAGCTATTTGCTAATAAATATCTTTAGTGGAGGAAAAAAAGAGAGATAAAAATGGATTTGGACTTTTCTCTCCTTCCATGATTGGACTGGATAGGATGCCTATTAGGCTCAATCACAGCCATTGTGCCATACATAGATGGATGTAATTGATAAATCGGCTCTCTCCAATCCAACCAGGTTTGGGGAGGATCCCAACTCCCAACACAGGAATACCCTCAGCTTACCAGTCTCATGAACCTTCTCATAGTGGCCTAGTGGTTGCCTTCATAAGGCCAAAACCGCACCATTTAGTCTCGCGGCCAACTTTCCTTGTAGATGCAGGTGGGGAGGTATTAAAAAAGAATTTTCTACAGTAATTGTGGGGAAATGAATTATCAAATTGAATTTCTTTCAAAAAGAAAAATAGAATTGTATTAATAATGAATGGGGAGGTATTCCTGAATATATTTATTATTCACATACCATTTTAGAAGAGCAATAACAAGAAAGTAGAATTAAATTATGTATAGAAGGGCCTATGCCACACCTTCGTCGCGAAGAGAATCATGTCTTTGATGGGATCCCTTAAATTTATGAGATCTCTCCTTTCTCGTCAAATATCTGAATTCTTTCCTCCTCCTTTGAAATTCAAAAACTTAAAAATTTGTTTCATTCATAGTCTGAGAAGACCGATTATATGGTTCTTTCTTCCTTGGGGCATGGGTTTATGTGCTTTTAGAGACAATTTGTGGATGACGACGAGTGCCAGGAGATAAACTTTGGTAGCTGAGAACCTACGAATGAAATGAAGGCCCATCATAGAGAGAAGACTCCTATTTACAAGCCCATCCCTCAGAATCTGGACTTCGAGCCCATGACAGACAAAAGATTCATAGATGTGAGATGAGAGCAAATTTATCGAAGTCATGAATCCTGATGAAGGTAGGACTTGAATCCACGTCTTCGGTATCTATATCAAAAGTGTTTCATAACATAACCAGCTAGTTATAATTTAAGTCCCTGAATGGCAGATGTCATCAGCTGAACTTATGTATCCTGAATTTGGAGCAAGCAGCGAATGCTTTTTGCCATTTTGGAATGTAATTTCTCGTGGCTGTTCACCAGACTGCTCAAAAAGAAAAAATAATCAACAGTCGGTTCAGAGAAATTTTGATGCTCGTTGGATTGTTTCAATCCAAGATATGGTACTATCTCTTGCCCACATTATTTAATTTCCCCAATTACACGAGCAATAGCAATATAAACATGGATTCCTTTCAGCTAGACTCAAAAAGTCGATCAATTCATAAAGCTGTTTCTGCCATTAATACCTGCCTTGCTATAGTCATGATACTTACTTTGATGGTTTTGCTTGATTTCATGTTAGACCATAAATTCTCAGATTTTAACTCGATTCTCTGGGCTCATAGGGAGTGTTTG